>NC_092170.1:36239667-36329667 GCF_045791955.1 Oncorhynchus clarkii lewisi
TAAACTAATAGATGGTAATAAACACTAATAGACACTAATAGACAGCAATAGACACTAATAGACAGTAATAGACGGTAATAGACGGTAATAGACAGTAATAGACACTAATAGGCACTAATAGACACTAATAGACGGTAATAGACACTAATAGACAGTAATAGATGGTGATAGACACTAATAGACAGTAATAGATGGTGATAGACACTAATAGATGGTAATAGACACTAATAGACACTAATAGACAGTAATAGACGGTAATAGACACTAACAGACAGTAATAGACGGTAATAGATGGTAATAGACACTAATAGATGGTAATAGACACTAATAGACAGTAATACACACTAATAGATGGTAATAGACACTAATAGATGGTAATAGACACTAATAGACAGTAATACACGGTAATAGATCGTAATAGACACTAATAGACACTAATCGATGGTAATAGATGGTAATAGACACTAATATACACTAATAGATGGTAACAGACACTAATAGACGGTAATAGATGGTAATAGACAGTAATAGACGGTAATAGATGGTAATAGACACTAACAGATGGTAATAAACACTAATAGATGGTAATAGACACTAATTGATGGTAACAGACACTAATATATGGTAATAGACACTAATAGATGGTAATAGACACTAATAGATGGTAATAGACACTAATAGATGGTAATAGACACTAATATATGGTAATAAACACTAATTGATGGTAACAGACAGTAATAGATGGTAATAGACAGTAATAGATGGTAATAGACACTAATTGATGGTAACAGACAGTAACAGACGGTAATAGACACTAATAGACACTAATAGATGGTAATAGACACTAATACATGATAATAGAAACTAATAGACACTAATAGATGGTAACAGACACTAATAGATGGTAACAGACAGTAATAGACGGTAATAGACACTAATAGACACTAATAGATGGTAATAGACACTAATATATGGTAATAGAAACTAATAGACACTAAGAAACTAATAGACGGTCTAGACACTAATAGACACTCATAGATGGTAGTAGACACTAATAGATGGTAATAGACAGTAATAGATGGTAATAGACACTAATTGATGGTAACAGACACTAATAGATGGTAACAGACAGTAATAGACGGTAATAGATGGTAATAGACACTAATAGATGGTAATAGAAACTAATAGACACTAAGAAACTAATAGACGGTCTAGACACTAATAGATGGTAAGAGATGGTAATTTACGGTAATAGTTAGTAAAATACTATAGTAGACGGTAATGCACAGTAATAGACGGGAATAGACACTAATAGACGGTAATAGACAGGCTGCTGAACAGCCATCACTTGTCAGCTACCAGTCCCCCCCCCCTTTCATAGTTTTGATGTCTTCACTATTATTCTACAATGTAGAAAATAGTACAAATAAAGAAGAACCCTTGAATGAGTAGGTGTGTCCAAACCTTTGACTGGCCCTTCTATTTGCTTCTTCTGTTTGTTCTTTGTTATAGAACCAAAAAGATTGGAGAAGTGGTTTATCCAGGCTTTCTACTGCCAAGTTTACACCTTCAATATTAAAGTGAAATGTTTTGCCTAAAATTGATTTAATTCGTTGTTGTCTAATAGTTTTTTAGTAGGTTTTTCTACATTATTTTCCTTCCAACTATAGCATTTCTTTATATTGTGCAGTTTATTTGGCTTTGATGCCCTTTTCCTCTGTTCAAGTAGAATTGTGATTCTGCTGTGATCTGATAGGGGTGTCAGTGCACTGACTGTGAACGCTCTGAGAGACTCTAGGTTGAGGTCAGCGATAAAGTAATCTACAGTACCACTGCCAAGAGATGAGACGTGTAATATCCCCTGTGTTTCTGTGTGTCTGCGTGTGTGTGGACTGAGTGGGTAATGGAATTATTGTTCCCCCTATCCTGTGTGTGTGTGTGTGTGTGTGTGTGTGTGTGTGTGTGTGTGTGTGTGTGTGTGTGTGTGTGTGTGTGTGTGTGTGTGTGTGTGTGTGTGTGTGTGTGTGTGTGTGTGTGTGTGTGTGTGCGTGCGTGCGTGTTCGCGTATGTGCATGTCTTGTAGGATGTGTAAGGCCTTGTGACAGTTGTCTCTTCTTGTAGAGGGCCAGTGACTGTAATTTAGTATCTGGTATTTTATCAGGATCCCCATTAGCTGTTGCAAAAGCAGCAGCTACTCTTCCTGGGGTCCAACACAAGACATGAACCATGAAACATAATACAGAATGACATAATACAGAACATTAATAGACAAGAACAGCTCAAGGACAGAACTACATAAACATGTTTTAAAGGCACACGTAGCCTACATATCAATGCATACACACAAACTATCTAGGTCAAACTATGTAGCTTTATGGGTCCAGAATCTTTGAGGGTATGTGGTAGGGCTATGTGTATGTGAGAGAGAGTGTGTGTATGGGCTTAGTCACCTATTGGGTTGCGTGGATGGGCTATTATGTCACCCTATGGTGGGTTTAAGGACTAAGAGTTGTGTAACACACATAAGGGCATGGGGTGGGGGGGAAATCAACACTCACTCAGCAGTGTGTGTGTTTTGTTGTGTGTGTGTTTTGTTGTGTGTGTGTGTGTGTGTGTGTGTGTGTGTGTGTGTGTGTGTGTGTGTGTGTGTGTGTGTGTGTGTGTGTGTGTGTGTGTGTGTGTGTGTGTGTGTGTGTGTGTGTGTGTTGCATGCTTTTCTTTGTGTGCGTGCAAACACACACTCACAAAAGGCTGTAAGAGTTGCAGGAATGACTCAGGAGATGGAGAATGTGAAACAAAGTAACATCGGACGAAAAGCCTGAAGACAAAGGAGAGGGTGTGTGTGATGGAGAGAGGTGAAGGAGAGGGTGTGTGTGATAGAGAGAGGTGAAGGAGAGGGTGTGTGTGATAGAGAGAGGTGAAGGAAGAGGATGTGTGTGATAGAGAGAGGTGAAGGAGAGGGTGTGTGTGATAGAGAGAGGTGAAGGAGAGGGTGTGTGTGATAGAGAGAGGGGAAGGAATAGGGTGTGTGTGATAGAGAGAGGTGAAGGAGAGGGTGTGTGTGATAGAGAGAGGTGAAGGAAGAGGGTGTGTGTGATAGAGAGAGGTGAATGAGAGGGTGTGTTTGATAGAGAGAGGTGAAGGAGAGGGGTGTGTGTGATAAAGAGAGGGTGTGTGTGATAGAGAGAGGTGAAGGAGAGGGTGTGTGGATGAGAAGACCTTCCAGATGGATGCGTATGGTAGAGAGGTAAGGGAGAGAGAAAAGCTAGCGCTAGATAGGGAGTTATTTAACCAGTACATTGTTAGCCCACTACATAATTCCAGGTAGAGCTGCTGCAGGTTAAACTAATGTAATCAGATCTATACTACCACTCTCCTGATGCTAACACTCCTACCTCACATGGCCGTTTGCTAGTACTTGAGCCTGAGACTGGTTCTTTGTCTGGAACAAAAAAAAATGGGATTCAGTACAGGAGTACAGGAGTTGAGTACTGTTACGTTTCTGCTAGAGAAGAGAGGGAGAGAGAATCAACAAACCAATAGGGAGACACAGATATTTGTTGAGTCAACTTACAAAAGTTTGTTACCATTCTGCCTTAAAATGTAATGTCAAATCCAATCTGTATATCGTGTGTAGTTAAACTTAGTCTAAAGGATCTGACAAATGTGGATTTAATAACTTGTTGAGTGAATTCCAGTCAAATAGTTGTCCTTTCTACTCCTTTCAGGCCGGGGTTTTAGACTTCAAATAGTTGTCCTTTCTTCTCCTTTCAGGTCGGCGTTTTAGACTTCAAATAGTTGTCCTTTCTACTCCTTTCAGGTCGGCGTTTTAGACTTCAAATAGTTGTCCTTTCTTCTCCTTTCAGGTCGGCGTTTTAGACTTCAAATAGTTGTCCTTTCTTCTCCTTTCAGGTCGGCGTTTTAGACTTCAAATAGTTGTCCTTTCTTCTCCTTTCAGGTCGGCGTTTTAGACTTCAAATAGTTGTCCTTTCTTCTCCTTTCAGGTCGGCGTTTTAGACTTCTCAAACTCAATAGCAACAGATACAAGGACTCTTTAATCCCACAGGCCATAAACGTTCTGAATCTGCACTACGATTGTTTCTTTTTATCCATCTCAGTGTTTCATGTTATGTGTATATCGGTTGTATGGTTGTCACTGTTTTTAATGTGGTGGTTGTTCATTGTTACACCCTGATTGCACAAGACATTTGCCAATTGGGACAAAATCGAACTTAAAATGGATTGTTTTTGTTGTGCCAACAAAGCTACTCAAGTTGTTTTGACAAACTCCTAAGTGGAGAGGACAAATATTTGCTAGTCAGAAAAAACTAACCATTAGTTGTTCCAATGTACCCAAACTTTGTTACCAGGCTGGTGTTAAATTGTGTCAACTCCCGATTTCAGTTAAAACAGCTACTTAGAAAATGACACATTTCAGAACTGACTCAGTCTTCTAAACTATATTTCAGTAGGTAACAGGTTCTCTGTCCAGTACAGCAGAATTATTCCTAACAATTTATTCTCCGGATGATCTAAGATGAACCTGGTTGTGCTCTCCTCTCACTTAGAAGGGAACAGAAAGAAAGCATCCTTAAAGAGAAAAGAGAAAACGGCAGGTTGGAGTCCAATCAAACCAAGGACAATCCTCTGATTGCCTTTTCAAAAACAAGAGGGAGAAAATTGGTTTGGTTAGTTTCTGTCACGAAGGAGAGAGACAATTGATAGTATAAACGGTTCAAACGTGGTCAACGAGAAATGAAAGGAGTTTAAAGGGGAATAACTAAATTACTCCGTTCACAGATCGCAACGGGGGGATGCCTCAGGGCTAATCTTTACCATCAATCCTACTCTACTCTCCCTCCTTCCACCGCTTCCCAATGACAATTACAGAGATTTTCTCAACCTCACTCGTGCTCATTGATAGATAAAAACTCAACAAAAAAAGAAACGTCCCATTTTCAGGACCCTGTCTTTCAAAGAAAATTCGTAAAAATCCAAATAACTTCACAGATCTTCATTGTAAAGGGTTTAAACACTGTTTCCCATGCTTGTTCAATGAACCATAAACAATTACATGTACCTGTGGAACGGTCGTTAAGACACTAACAGCTTACAGACGGTAGGCAATTAAGGTCACAGTTATGAAAACTTAGGACACTAAAGAGGCCTTTCTACTGACTCTTAAAAACACCAAAAGAAAGATGCCCAGGGTCCCAACTCATCTGAGTGAACGTGGCTTGGGCATGCTGCAAGGAGGCATGAGGACTGCAGTAAATTGCAATATCCGTACTGTGAGACGCCTAAGACAGCGCTACAGGGAGACAGGACGGACAGCTGATCGTCCTCACAGTGACAGACCACGTTTAACAACACCTGCACAGGATTGGTACATCTGAACAGCACACCTGCGGGACAGGTACAGGATGGCAACAACAACTGCCCAAGTTACACCAGGAACGCACAATCCTTCGATCAGTGCTCAGACTGTCCGCAATAGGCTGAGAGAGGCTGGACTGAGGGCTTGTAGGCCTGTTGTAAGGCAGGTCCTCACCAGACATCACTGGCAACAACGTTGCCTATGGGCACAAACCCACTGTCGCTGGACCAGACAGGACTGACAAAAAGTGCTCTTCACTGACGAGTTGCGGTTTTGTCTCACCAGGGGTGATGGTCGGATTTGCATTTATTGTCGAAGGAATGAGCATTGGTCTGGGGCGGTGTTTCACAGCATCATCGGACTGAGCTTGTTGTCATTACAGGCAATCTCAACGCTGTGCGTTACAGGGAAGACATCCTCCTCCCTCATGTGGTACCCTTCCTGCAGGCTCATCCTGACATGACCCTCCAGCATGACACTGCCACCAGCCATACTGCTCATTCTGTGTGTGATTTCCTGCAAGCCAGGAATGTCAGTGTTCTGCCATGGCCAGCGAAGAGCCTGGATCTCAATCTCATTCAGGTAGGTAAATTGGGTGGGCTATTTACCGATGGATCTCAATCTCATTGAGCACGTCTGGGACCTGTTGGATTGTAGGGTGAGGGCTAGGGCCATTCCCCCCAGAGAATGTCCAGGAACTTGCAGGTGCCTTGGTGGAAGAGTGAGGTAACATCTCACAGCAAGACGTGACAAATTTGGTGCAGTCCATGAGAAGGAGATGCACTGCAGTACTTAATGCAGCTGGTGGCCACAACAGATACTGACTTTTACTTCTGATTTTGACCCCCCCCCCCCCCCCCTTTGTTCAGGAACACATTATTCCACTTCTGTTAGTAACATGTCTGTGGAACATGTTCAGTTTATGTCTCAGTTCTTGAATCTTGTTATGTTTTAAACAAATATTTACACATGTTAAGTTTGCTGAGAATAAACGCAGTTGACAGTGAGAGGACGTTTCTTTTTTAGGAATAAGCCTTGTGAGGGGTAACAACATGGTTGGTTTGTTTGCTGCAAATACATAGCAAATACAGTGCCTTCGGAAAGTATTCAGACCCCTTGAGTTTTTCCAGATTTTGTTACGCTACAGCCTTATTCTGAAATTGATTAAAAAAAATGTTTTTTATCAATCTACACCCAATATCCCATAATGAGAAAGCAAAAACTGTTTTTTATCCTATTTTGAAATGTTCTTAAAAATAAAAAAAACAGAAATCCCTTATTTTCCTAAGTACGTAGACTTAGACTTAGGCTTAGACTTAGACTTAGACTTCGCTATGAGAAAGTGAGCTCAGGTGCATCCTGTTTCCATTGATCATCCTTGAGATGTTTCTACAACTTGATTGGAGTCCACCTGTGGTAAATTCAATTGATTGGAAATGATTTGTGAAGACACACACCTGTCCATATAAGGTCAGTGCATGTCAAATAACAAAATAACAGATCAAATAACAAGTTGGTTAATCCTGTGTAATCGCGTCTGTATAAGGTCCCACAGTAGTCTGCATGTCAGAGCAAAAACCAAGCCATGAGGTTGAAGGAACTGTCCGTGGAGCTCCGAGACAGAATTGTGTCAAGGCAGAAATCTGGGGAAGGATACCTGTCACGTTTGTAGAAATAATTATCAGACCAAGCTGCAGCGCGATATGGTTTCCACATATTATTTATTAGAAACGCACAAAACAACAAAGAAAGAACGAAACAAACAAAGAACCGTAACAAAGAGGTGTAACATACACTAACTCAAAACACAAAATACAATATCCCACAAAACACAGGTGGAAAAAGGCTACCTAAATATGATCCCCAAATAGAGACAACAATTACCAGCCTCTAATTGGGAACCATATCAAGCAAACCAACATAGAAATATGGAAACTAGAACACCACATAGAAATAATAAACTAGAACACCACATAGAAATAATAAACTAGAACTCCCCAGTCACGCTCTGACCTACTACACCATAGAGAAACAATAGCTCTCTATGGTCAGGACGTGACAATACCAAAACATTTCTGTTGCATTGAAGTGGCCTCCATTATTCATAAATGGAAGAAGTTTGGAACCACCAAGACTCTTCCTAGATCTGTCCACCCTGACCGATGGTCACTCTGACAGAGCTCCTCTGTGGAGATGAGGGAACCATCCAGAAGGACAACCATCCCTGCAGCACTCCACCAATCAGGCCTTTTTAGTAGAGTGGCCAGACGGAAGCCACTCCTCATTAAAAGGCACATGACAGCCCGCTTAGCATTTGCCAAAAAATTATCTGGTCTGATGAAACCAAGATTGAACTCTTTGGCCTGAATGCCAAGCGTCACATCTGGAGGAAACCTGGCACCATCCCTACGGTGAAGCATGGTCGTGGCAGCGTCATGCTGTCAATATATTTTTCAGCGGCTGGGACTGGGTGGCTAGCCAGGATCGAGGGTAAGATGAACGGAGTAAATTACAGAGAGATCCTTGATGAAAACCTGCTCCAGAGCACTCAGGCCATGGTTCACCTTCCAACAGAACAACGATCCTTAGTACACAGCCAAGACAACGCAGGAGTGGCTTCGGGACAAGTCTCTGAATATCCTTGAGTTGCCCAGCCAGAGCCTGTAATTGAACCCGGTCGAACATCTCTGGAGAGACCTGAAAATAGCTGTGCAGCGACGCTCCCCATCCAACCTGATAGAGATGAGAGGATCTGCAGAGAAGAATGGGAGAAACTCCCCAAATACAGGTGTGCCAAGCTTGTAGCGTCATACCCAAGCCTGTAATCGCTGCCAAAGTTTCTTCAACAAAGTACTGAGTAAAGGGTCTGAATACTTATGTAAATGTGATTTCAGTTGTTATTTTTAATACATTTGCCAACATTTATAAAAACCTGTTTGTGCTTTGCCATTATGGGGCATTGTGTGTAGATTGATGAGGGAACTAAAATTATGTAATCCATTTTAGAATGTACATTTTTTTAATTTTTTTAATTTCACCTTTATTTAACCAGGTAGGCTAGTTGAGAACAAGTTCTCATTTACAACTGCGACCTGGCCAAGATAAAGCATAGCAGTGTGAACAGACAACACAGAGTTACACATGGAGTAAACAATAAACAAGTCAATAACAGTAGAAAAAAGAAAAAGAAAGTCTATATACATTGTGGGCAAAAGGCATGAGGAGGTAGGCAAATAATTACAATTTAGCAGATTAACACGGGAGTGATAAATGTTCAGATGGTCATGTGCAAAAGAGCAGAAAAGTAAATAAATATAAACAGTATGGGGATGAGGTAGGTAAATTGGGTGTGCTATGGACTATGTACAGCTGCAGCGATCGGTTAGCTGCTCAGATAGCAGATGTTTAAAGTTGGCGAGGGAGATAAAAGTCTCCAACTTCAGATTTTATTTGCAAGGCTGTAACGTAACAAAATGTGGAAAAAGTCAACTGGTCTGAACACTTTCCGAATGCACTGTACATAGCATACAGAACAATAACAGTGATGTGGGGAGAGAAACGATGCAGCTGTGCTCTGTAGAATATACATGTACAATGACGGCCTAGGAACAGTGGGTTAACTGCCTGTTCAGGGGCAGAACGACAGATTTGTACCTTGTCAGCTTCTAGTCCAACGCTCTAACCACTAGGCTACCCTGCCGCCCCAACAATAACAGTGACATGGGGAGAAACTATGCAGCTGTGCTCTGTAGAATATACATGGGTTCATTTGTCATTTTGGAATTAGGTGCATTTCACATACATGTACATATTCATGCCCCACTAATACATACAGACAGTTTACATGACTGCAAAGTTCTGTTAGGTGCTGAACAAGCGAATAGTTGACACTAAAGGTTTCTGAAAGAGGCCCATGTGTTGTAAACTACCATTCAAGTATCAACAAAGAACCATTGAGGTAATAAAAAGCAATGTTCTCTGTCTTTCCCAACAAATAGAGGGTCTGTTACATAGGAGTCACTTTGTCAAATGCTACATCCCTGTAAGAGAGTGTAATCAGGATTGACAGTTGTAAATGTCTTCATTTCCTTATTCATCTTTAAACATTTGAGTCATTTAGCAGACGCTCTTATCCAGAGCGACTTACAGGAACAATTAGGGTTAAGTGCCCTGCTCAAGGACACATCAACCAGACATACCGTACGGTTGAAGCCTCCCTCTGTACAACTGGACTTCTGAATATGACTTACTTCTCATCTCTTATGTCCTGTCTTTTGTCTGCTCTGATTGGAGGAAACTTGACAGCTGAGTAGAACAAGAGATGAGGAAATTACATCATTTAATTGAGATTACAGCCCATTCTTATCAGGGAGCCTGAAGAAGGGAGTGAGCAGATAGGAGAAGGGTGTGAGAAGACAGGAGAAGGGTGTGAGAAGGGAGTGAGAAGACTGGAGAAGAGTGTGCGAAGGAAGTGAAAAGACAGGAGAAGGGTGTGAGAAGACTGGAGAAGAGTGTGAGAAGGAAGTGAGAAGACTGGAGAATGGTGTGAGAAGACTGGAAAAGGGTGTGAGAAGACTGGAGAAGGGTGTGAGAAGATTGGAGAGAGTGTGAGAAGAGTGGAGAGAGTGTGAGAAGGGAGTGAGAAGAGTGGAGAAGGGAGTGAAATGGGTGTGAAAAGACTGGATAAGGGTGTGAGAAGAAAGTGACAAGAGAGTGAGAAGACTGGAGAAGGTAGTGAGAAGACTGGAGAAGGGTGTGAGAAGACTGGAGAAGGGTGTGAGAAGACTGGAGAAGAGTGTGAGAAGGAAGTGAAAAGACAGGAGAAGGGTGTGAGAAGACTGGAGAAGAGTGTGAGAAGGAAGTGAGAAGACTGGAGAATGGTGTGAGAAGACTGGAAAAGGGTGTGAGAAGACTGGAGAAGATTGGAGAGAGTGTGAGAAGAGTGGAGAGAGTGTGAGAAGGGAGTGAAAAGACAGGAGAAGGGTGTGAGAAGACTGGAGAAGGGTGTGAGAAGACTGGAGAAGAGTGTGAGAAGGAAGTGAAAAGACAGGAGAAGGGTGTGAGAAGACTGGAGAAGGGTGTGAGAAGACTGGAGAAGAGTGTGAGAAGGAAGTGAAAAGACAGGAGAAGGGTGTGAGAAGACTGGAGAAGAGTGTGAGAAGGAAGTGAGAAGACTGGAGAATGGTGTGAGAAGACTGGAAAAGGGTGTGAGAAGACTGGAGAAGGGTGTGAGAAGATTGGAGAGAGTGTGAGAAGAGTGGAGAGAGTGTGAGAAGGGAGTGAAAAGACAGGAGAAGGGTGTGAGAAGACTGGAGAAGGGTGTGAGAAGACTGGAGAAGAGTGTGAGAAGGAAGTGAAAAGACAGGAGAAGGGTGTGAGAAGACTGGAGAAGGGTGTGAGAAGACTGGAGAAGAGTGTGAGAAGGAAGTGAAAAGACAGGAGAAGGGTGTGAGAAGACTGGAGAAGAGTGTGAGAAGGAAGTGAGAAGACTGGAGAATGGTGTGAGAAGACTGGAAAAGGGTGTGAGAAGACTGGAGAAGGGTGTGAGAAGATTGGAGAGAGTGTGAGAAGAGTGGAGAGAGTGTGAGAAGGGAGTGAGAAGAGTGGAGAAGGGAGTGAAATGGGTGTGAAAAGACTGGATAAGGGTGTGAGAAGAAAGTGACAAGAGAGTGAGAAGACTGGAGAAGGTAGTGAGAAGACTGGAGAAGAGTGTGAGAAGGAAGTGAGAAGGGTGTGAGAAAGGAGTGAGAAGACTGGATTAGGTAATGAGAAGGGTGTGAGAAGGGTGTGAGAAGGGAGTGAGAATGGTGAGAGACGGGTGTGAGACGGGTGTGAGAATGGTGTGAGAAGGGAGTGAGAGGGGTGTGAGATGGGAGTAGGAATGGTGTGAGAGAAATTGACAGTAATGCTATGAAGATAAGGAACCGTGTGAACACTGTCAGCCCCCCGGAGCGTGACAACAGAACAAACAACATCAGCATTAGCAACAACAACAACAACATCTAGAAGAACGCTAAGTGCTAACACTAGCTAATTCAAACATTGGTAAAGCACAGAATAATGAGATGTAATTTGGGACTAGGGCTTTAGAGCTGTTGATGTATCATGTCTAATTGGATGCCATTGCTGAGATAATGAGAAAAGTTTGATTACTTTATGCTAAACGAGTTAGCGATTTAGCAGGTGTTGTTTCTAGGTGTCATGAGTAATCCTCCTCCTCACATCTCAATCCCACCACTCAATCTAGGGAAACACACATGTGCAAACACACACACACACACACACACACACACACACACACACACACACACACACACACACACACACACACACACACACACACACACACACACACACACACACACACACACACACACACACACAACCTAAGGAAAAAGGAAAATCAGGCAGATATCTGACTCCAATGACTTTGCAAGCTGTCATAAGAGGTCTTTGTAAACAGTCTATATGAGGTATATTATGAAAAGCATAATTAAAACGTGTATCTCATTATGGTAAGTGGTGAAATATGTACAGCTAGTTATAATTGTAATGGCTTAGCAGATAAAAGAAAAGATGATCAATCTTTACCTGGCTGAAAGATTATCATATGTACTGTTTACTTGAAACTCATTCTACACCTTTAGACAAAGTTTTATGGGAAAAGGACTGAATAAATATATTACGAACTGCTTCGCGTTCTTATGGATGGTGTCCAAATGTTGGCTGAACGCCATGACCGGGCAATGAACAGTTTGCTGGAGCAATTCCGCGGGCTGCCTCTGAGGCAGCCTACCACTGTGGTAACCCCACAGCCCCACAGTAACCGAGCTGGAGTGGCCGTCTCATCAGGCGCCCCCCCAGAACGCTTCAATGGAGACTCGAGCACCTGTCGGGCGTTTCTAGCTCAGTGTTCCCTCATTATCGAGCTTCAGCCCTCCTCCTTCCCCTCAGATTGCTCCTTCCCCTCAGATTGATCTCATCACGCTGATGTCCTGGAGGGCTCTCACCTGGGCTACTGCTGTATGGGAACAGCAGCCGGCCATATGCGTTAGTCTAGAGGGGTTTGTGGCTAACTATGCAGTGGATTTCTGCATGTTGGCAGCGAAGAGTGCTTGGAACCAGGAAGCACTATTGGATATGTTCCTGCACGACGTCTCATGGGAGATCAAGGACGAGCTTGCTGCTGGGTTATCGCCAGCGGAACGGCAATACAGGATCAACACGAAGAGTTGTCTGTTATGCGGGTCTCTTGGTCATTTGCCATTCTGCTGTGGGGAAGCCAGTGTAAATCTCTCCGGGTTCTCATTTACTCTGGGGCCGATGAGAGCTTTTTGGAAGCTATCCTGGCTTCCGAGCTGAACATCCCCACTCAGCCCCTCCCCACTCCCATGGATGTTAGAGTGCTGGACGGGATCTCTATAGGCCAGGTCACTCATATTACCACGCCCATCAACCTACGTGTGTCAGGGAATCACAGCGAGACTATTCAATTCCTGCTCATCAAGTCTCCTCAGATTGGTATTGGGATTCTCCTGGCTCCAGGGACACAATCCCCGAATCAACTGTTCTACTGGTGCAATCATGGGCTGGAGTCTGTTTTGCCACGCCCAGTGTCTGAAGTCAGTTCAACCTGCCCCATGATGTCTTCCTGGGGACTCTGAACGTGCCCCGGACCTCTCCACCATTCCCGCGGAGTACTAGGACCTTCGGGAGGTGTTCAACAAGGCCCGGGCCACTTCGCTTCCGCAACACCGACCATATGGCTGCGGGATTGACCTTCTCCCTACCACACCACTCCGTCCCGGGGATGGCTCTACTCGCTGTCGGGACTGGGGACTAAGGCTATGGACACCTGCATTGGGGACTCCCTAGCTGCAGGATTTATGCGTCCTTCGTCCTCTCCCGCCGGCGCAGGGTTCTTCTTTGTGGAGAAGAAGGACAAGACCTTGTGCCTGTGCATCGACTACCGGGGACTCAATGACATAACGGTGAAGACCGCTACCCGATACCACTCATTTCCACGGCCTTCGAGCCGCTCCAGGGGGCCACAGTGTTTTCCAAGCAGGATCTACGGAACGCCTACCACCTGGTGTGGATACGGGGAGGGGGTGAGTGGAAGACTGCCTTCAACACGGCCAGCGGCCACTACGAGTATTTGGTCATGCCATTTGGCCTCACCAACGCCCGTGCTGTGTTCCAGACTCTGCAGATTTTGCTGCGAAGGGACAGAATCCTTAGTACACTTGTTTTAGTACTGCCCATACTGTATGTTGCTTGTTTTTAATGAAATGGCTGAAAAATGTCAACGTTCACTTGGAGCTAACCCTTAAAATAGAACTGCAGGTTGATTTGAAAAGTCGTAGTCAATTGATCAATAATATAACAATACTCTTAGGTGTTTCTTTAATTTACTGTTACATTGTCATGCCCTGGCCATGGAGAGGCTTTTTATTCTCTATTTTGGTTAGGCCAGGGTGTGACTAGGGTGGGCGTTCTATGTTCTTTTTTCTATGTTTTTGTATTTCATTGTTTTTGGCCGGGTATGTTTTTCAATCAGGGACAGCTGTCTGTCGTTGTCTCTGATTGAGAACCATACTTAGGTAGCTCTTGCGCACATGGGTTTTGGGGGGTAGTTGTTTTCTGTTTTGTGTTTCTGCACCTGACAGGACTGTTTTGTTTTTGTTCATTTCTCTTTGTTATTTTGTTTTGTGTTCAGTTTAAATAAAGATAACATGAACCCTTACCACGCTTTGGTCCACACCTTCCTCAGACGAACATCGTCACATACAGGTTTTGTTTTTTCCATAAATGTTTTGAGTTTGGACTTTAGCAAGTATAACTCATTAGCACGTAGGGCGCACCAATTGGTGTCACCTTGTTAGTCAGTATGTGTTACACCTGAGCTGGCCCAGGTTCTATTTAAGAGTGGCTGACCCAGGTTCTATTTAAGAATGGCTGACCCAGGTTCTATTTAAGAATGGCTGACCCAGGTTCTATTTAAGAATGGCTGACCCAGGTTCTATTTAAGAGTGGCTGGTCCAGGTTCTATTTAAGAGTGGCTGACCCAGGTTCTATTTAAGAGTGGCTGACCCAGTGCTCCAGTTTATAGGTGCGGAGGATGAACACCTTTAGTTGGCTCGCCCTATTTTGAGTTCTAGACAAACAATCCTTTACCACTCTTAAATGGGCCAGCACAGGAGAAAAACATTCCTCCTACAAACGAGATGGCAACCAGCACAGATGTAACACATACTAACTAACGAGGTGACTCCAACCGGTGCGCCCTACGTGCGATACATGCTAGTCCAACCTCAAAACAAAAAAAAACATAACCTGTAACACCTTCCCCCTTAAGACAACAAATATATCCTATATTTTTGGACAAGTTTGCTCACCATCAACAGAAACCAACTTTTATTTATACAACATAATCAAAGTTAAAGGCATTACTAAATATTATGTGTCGCCTACAATATTAGAGTTTTTTTCGATTGCTAAACGACAGTGGGCACAACTGGAGTCACATGTGCAAAACTCTAACTACAGTCTGCACTACCAACAGTCACCTGAGCTAAACAGTTCACATCACCTGCAAAACTCATTGCAAGCAACACAACTCTTAACACATGGCTCAAAACACGCTCAGTGCAGCCAAACACTATGCACAACCCTCACTGAGATAACACACACTGTCACTCAGAACACACTGAGAGTAAAAACACTAGCATCAAACACCAATACAGAAAATACAAACTTTTCATCTTTACAGTTTGAACAATTTCAGTGACTTCATACAAAGTAATATTTTCTTCAAAGAAAAGAGTGACATTCTTTCACATGATTTATATATATTTTTTAGAACATAACAATTCTTTAAGGTAAATGAAAATTTGCATTTTGCTACAATAGTCTGTAGTAATTTACGGAATTACAGTAATGAGAAAAAAAAGGTAGAAACTAAAAGTACATACTGTAATTCGAACAAATAATTGAGGGGCTAATCCTGCCTATCTCTAGCATCAGGCCACAGGTTTTCTTCAACATCACATGTTTTCTAATCTAATCTAATGTTTTCTCTTGCCATGCACCTGGGGAAGAACCTTCTGGAGTTCCTTATCCATCCCTGGCAGTCCTCTGGACTTGTGTCCTCACATCCGGCACGCATGGCTTCTAAAAGAGACATTTGGTGATGTGGGTGGTGACCAAACACTTTCCACCTCCAGGCAGAGAAAAACTCCTCTATTGGGTTGAGGAAGGGTGAATATGCAGGCAGGTACAAAACCATAAATCTGTGATGTGCTGCAAACCAATCTGTGACAGCTGCAGAGTGGTGAAAAGCAACGTTATCGCAAACTATGACAAAAACTTGGGGGTTTCTTACTGGCTCCCCCTGTTCTGCTGGCACTAGCTGAGCATAGAGCTGTTCTAGGAAAGCTATAAGCCTTTCTGTGTTGTATGGGCCAATGAGTGGTGTGTTGAGAAGCAAACCATCATTGGCCATTGCAGCACACATGGTGATATTTCTCCCCCTTTGGCCTGGAACCTCCACAGTGGCCCTTTGACCTATAACATTCCTTCCTCTGCGCCGTGTTTTGGCAAGGTTAAATCCAGCTTCATCGATAAATACAAATGAATGTGGTCTTTCCAGTGCTTCTACCTCCATTACTCTCTGAAAAACAGTAAGTGCACAGTTTTACTGTAGAAATGCTAGTGTTTTTTTTTACTGTAAATATTTTGTATAGCTGTGTACGTAACCTCAGACGTCTTACCTGGACATATTGGTATCTTTGCTCTTTTACCCGTTCACTGTTTCTCTCGAAAGGTACAGTGTATAACTGTTTCATTGTAACTTGGTGTTTCTTTAGGACTCGAGCAATAGTTGTTGTGCTGACAGAATTAACATTTTCAAATATATCATTATCAGCCAGCACTCTATCTTGAATCTCCCGCAGTTTTATTGCATTGTTGACAACAACCATGTCAACAATAGCATTTTCCTGCACATCTGAAAATATTTTACAGTCAAACTTACTGTAATATATATCTGTGTAAATATTCTATAATTGCAAAACAAAATAGATTCCTGTAATATTTTCATTTACTGTAAGGATGTAACTCTCACCTGTTTGCATGATGGAAAATTCGCATTACAGATGCCACTGTGGATCTTTGCAGATTGGGTTGCACCCTCAACCCTGCCTCTCTCAATGAGAGACCATGGTTCACGACATGGTCTATAAGTGTAGCCCTTATTTCATCTGAAATAACAGCTCTTTGTCTTCTTTGTCTTCCCTCACGCATCCGCCCTCTCCCTGCCAACTTTCTCCCTCCACGAACCCATCTTCCTTGTTCCATTTCCAAAATGAGTCTTTCTGAGCTCTACCTATATATACTGTAATATGTGTGTGTGTTCACTAACAAGTCTAAAACAAGACACCTGCTTAGCCTTTCAGCTGAAATTGCAATCAGCAGTGTTTGAAAGGCACAAGGCTGAAATCTATTCCGTTTTGAATGTGTGGTTCACAGTTTTGACAGCAGTGTGTTAGCATTTGAACAAAGTGCTGTAAATCCACAGTGTTGTGCAAGTTGTGGTTAAAGTCATGGGATAAGTGTGTAGAGTTTTGAAAACTGTGTTCAAGCAATGAAAAACGAACTAGAGTTTGGTCCACATGAACTGCTGCTGTGCAGACTGTAGTTAGAGTTTTGCACATGTGACTCCAGTAGTGTCCACTGTCGTTTAGCAATCGAAAAAAACTGTAATGTTGTAAATGACTATTGTAGCTGGAAACAGTGAAGATGCGACTCCGGGATGCTTGGCTTCTAGGCAGAGTTGCAAAGAAAAAGTAATATCTCAGACTGGCCAATACAAATAAAGGATGAGCAAAAGAACACAGACACTGGACAGAAATAAAGTATTTTCTAAACAAAAGTTAAAAAAAAAAAAAAAAAAAGTGTGCTGTTGTACAACTAGTTTCCTGCAACGCTACACATTGTGTCATTCATTACTTATGACATGTTGATATCTGAGTGAAAGTGACTAAATAAAGTCCCTTCATAAAACAGTACATCATACAACATCGTACAGGGTGAGTGTGAGTGAGTGAGTGAGTGAGTGAGTGAGTGAGTGTGTGTGTGTGTGTGTGTGTGTGTGTGTGTGTGTGTGTGTGTGTGTGTGTGTGTGTGTGTGTGTGTGTGAATGAGTGAGTGTGTGAGTGAGTGCGTGTGTGAGTGTGGTTTAGATAAAGGTATCCTGGGGACCTAATCAAGCTTTAATTCCAATCACTTGCATGGCTAGCCACATCGACGTGCCCCCTCTTCAAGGGAACTAGCCACCTCACACGTATTCACACACACACACACACACACGCGCGCGCACACACACACACACACACACACACACACACACACACACACACACACACACACACACACACACACACACACACACACACACACACACACACACACACACACACACACACACACACACACACACACACACACACACACACACTTATCCACTCTTGACAAGATCAATTAAAAATCCTGGAGCAGCTTTTTTCATTTTCTTTTGGGGGATGTGGCTGTGATGAGTATTTCTATTGTTTCTACTCTCTTTCTCTCTCTTTGTCCATCCGTCCCCTCATCCGTTCTACTCTGTTTCTCTCTCTCTCTCTCTCTCTCTCTCTCTCTCTCTCTCTCTCTCTCTCTCTCTCTCTCTCTCTCTTTGTCCATCCGTCCCCTCATCCGTTCTACTCTGTTTCTCTCTCTCTCTCTCTCTCTCTCTCTCTCTCTCTCTCTCTCTCTTTCTCCATCCGTCCCCTCATCAGTTCTACTCTGCCTCTCTCTTTCTCCATCCTTCCCCTCATCAGTTCTACTCTGTCTCTCTCTTTGTCCATCCGTCCCCTCATCAGTTCTACTCTGTGTTCTTTGTCCTCTGTTTAAGGATGAAGAGCCAATCAATACCATGAAATGTTCTCTGTGTAATAGGTTGTGAAGACGTGGCAGACACCCCCTATAACAAACACTAATAGACTGACAGACACACAAATGTGTAGACTCTCCCACAGGCATATACACTATACTGTATACCCAAACACACACATATAGTTAATTTTTTATAACATTTTTTATTAATTTAAATATATTTATATTTTAAATATATTTTCCTTCCTTGTTTTCCCCTAGCCCTCCCACCCCTCCCCTAGCCCTCCCACCCCTCCCCTAGCCCACTCAAAAGAAGGGGGAACTAACAAAGAGTCACTGACCAACAACCAAAACAAGACAGGTGGGGTTTTAGGGGTGGGGGTGGGGGGGTTCTGATGGATCCAGAGGAGGAGTTTTGATGAACTTCATACGGTTTCCTTTGACAGAGATGGTGATCTGGTGAGGAGGCGGGGTCATCGCGCCACTTCTGGTCAGGACGATTGGACGATTGGCCCAGTGTGTCTGAAGTTGTCGTTCCAGTTTCATTTCGATATGAGATGCTGAGGTTGGCTCACGTCGGCGGTGCGGCAGGCCATCTTGGGGTCAACGGGATATATGACCGTGTCTTAAGTAACTTCTTCTGGCCTGGTCTGAAACAGGATGTCGTGTCTTACTGTAAATCCTATTATGTTTGCCAGCGGACTGGTAAACCGAACCAAACTGTAACAGTTGCACCTCTACAGCCTATTACTGCTTTGACTAACCTTCCAGCAGGGTTCTGGTGTTGGTCCTTTGCCCAAAGTGTGGTAACCACTTTCTCTTAACCATAATGTGTGCTGCTACTCATTTACCTCAGGCATTTCCACTGAGGAAAATCGTGGCTCCCAGTATTGTTAAGGCCCTGGTGAAATCATTTTCAACGTTTGGACTTCCGTAGGTAGTGCAGTCAGACCAACGTTGGAATTTCATGTCAAAGGTCTTCTAGCAAGTACTACAACAGTTGGGTGTAACCCATTGCCCCTCTAGTGTCTACCACCCAGAGTCTCAAGGTGCTCTTGGGAGATTAAATCAGACTTTGATGTCTATGTTGAGAGCTTACTGCTTTGAGTTTGGGAAGTACTGGAATGAAGGAGTCCTTCTTGTGCTGTTTGCAGTGTGGGAGGTTGTTCAGGAGTCTCACGGTTTTAGTCCCAATGAACTCGTGTTTGCACATCATGTCAGAGGTGCTTTGAGTTTGCTGAGAGGTTGTTGCAGGGCGACACCTTAAAAACAAAAACAAATATGTTGGGGAACATTAGTGCTTTCGATACAAATTGCACCCTCCCCTGTGAGTTTGCCAGGCAGAATCTGGACAGGGTGCAGATGAAAATGAAAGTTTGGTACAATCGGAAGGCCGGAACTTTCCATGTGGGTGACCAAGTCCTGGTTTTGTTGCCCATTCTGGGGTCACCGTTGCAAGCTCGCTTTTCATGCCCTTACCCTGTAGTAAAAAAAATAGTAAACTGGATTACATTATCACCACTCTGGAGCGAAGGAAAAAAAACTGGCTGTTTTATGTCAACATGCTGAAACCATACTGCACCTGTTACGATTGGACGGAGAAGTTGGTGGAAACTGGCAGTGATGTTCTGCCTGTGGCCACAAGAGTACGAGGAAATCCCTATACACCCTCTGCCGGTTGTATGGTTGAGTAACTCAGACATTCTAGAAAACCATGTCTTTTTGGCACACTTGTCTCCGGAGGAAAGAGTGTGTTGCTCTGCTTTCGAATAGCAGGGTTTATTCTCAGATGTGCCAACTCAGACAAATGTACTAGAGCATGATGTTGACGTTGGGGACTGTGCCCCATTGGAACAAATTCCACTGAGGAAAATCACTAGAGGAGGGTCGTTACGGATATTGCAGGAGTTTCCCCTTCAGATCAGACATGTCCATGGTAGGGACAACTTGGTTGCTGATATTCTTTCAAGGGTGGGCAGTCAATACGTTTTGTGTTTAGGCAGTGTGTTGCTCTGGCTCAGGATTTATTTTGACTGCACTTATTTTGACGTGAGTATTGTTTTGGTTTGGGTCGTTCCAAGGGGACGAAAGTTATAGAAGCGTACGTTACTTTTTCAAAAACGTCTGCGTTTTAGGCAAAAATGTCCCCCAAAAATATAAAATAATAATAATAATAATCAGCCCAAAAATTGTTGACAGCCAGTTAACAATGTCTACGCTGTATTTCTGATACGTTTTATGTTATTTTAATGGACAACAAAATGTGCTTTTCTTCGAAAACAAGGACATTTCTAAAAGACCCCAAACTTTTGAATGGTAGTGTAGTTTCTAATACAAACATGCCATGTTCAACAGGTAACAGGTGCCTTGTGGCACCATACGAGGCATGGACATACTGTAAGTGTGGCTGAAGGACTCCCAGCGTATCACCATAGACAGATTACTAATCAGCACAACTGCAAGGCATTCCCTAATCAACTGACTGGCACGAGAGTGCAGACTGGACCTCACTCAGGGGGAGCAGTTAGGAAGACAGCCACAGCAGGCCTACTCTCCCACTTACACTGTGTGTCACTTTCCTTCCACACACTCCTCAGGAGAGTTGGGGACTCTGCCAGTGAGACCACACCGCTGCAAGAGACTACAGCTGGTTGCTCTCTTTAACCACCCTCTTGCCTGAAAGGACCCATCAGACACACCAACAGCGAAATCATCTGAATCTTCAACTCTGTTGTGTGTTTACTCATTGCTGCTTGCTTAGTCGGGCACACTCCAGTCTTCCTGACTGCCCTTCTAGAAAATACCATGGGTTTGGCTTGAATTGGAATAGATTAAAGATTGGCTAGAACTGTACCATCGAGCAAGGTTGTGGGTTAAAACAAGTCAATGATGGTCACTTGTTGTGGTCTTGCAGTATAATGATAATGCTGATAATTTATGGTTGGGATTACCTGAACGGGACTTGGGGTGTTGATAAGTCAATGACTTGAAAAGAGAGGACAGGATCAAGGCTCCATGATGATTTGGATGGACCCCAGCCTCTCTGTAGATCATCATCTGTTTCCAAAAGGTGTCAAAGTGATTTACTAAAGTATCTCCAACAGAGCTACAGTAGACTCGTAGCCAGTCGTGTAGTGGCAGCAACCTACTGAATTTTTCGCTGCCATAACTTTGATGGCACTGGGCCTGAAATAAAATTCAGTTTTGGCCGTTCGGAGCTAGCCATCCTAATGTCATTAGATCCCACGTGCATTACGACAGCGACAGCCCTCGTGTTCTGGTGTAAAACGGTAGGAAGCAGCCCAGTAATGTCCTGTACCTGAGCCCCAGGATAGCACAAGGTTTTTACTCTTTGAACCAAGAGGTTTCTCACCATAGAGCTGCCAATTTTATAATTGATCCTGCAAGACAACCAGCTAAACTCAAGAGAATCCTAGTATTCTCTATGGGAATGCAGGTATATATGCACAGGCATGCTAACAAGCACACAGAAACTGTTGAAAATATCGATTTACAGCACTCTCATTCTTCTAAGACAAAACTACCTGAACTCAAACAAACCACAAAAACCAAGTTTACATCCTCACAGCCCCCCGTCAAATTGTTCAGAATCTACAGACGATTTTGTGAGAAGACGGATTTTTCTATTGTCTCATGGTTTGACAAACAACGCTCTCGTGCTGTCACCTTTCACTGCAGATGCGGAAGTGCGAAATAGGCGGATGTGGTGGATTGGGACACATCCAATGCAAAACAGATATCTCTAGGTTAAACTGACAGTTTTTTTTATGGGGATTTGTTATGCTAATTAGATTTCCGCAGGGTGCGGACATGGGTTTAGGCATTAATTCTAAATGGTTAAGAATTGGGATAGGCTTAAATTGTTTTATTTTAAAACAACTTTCTGTCAAAGGATTTGAACATGCAACCTTTGGCACGAGAAACAGATGCTTGCTTAGGCCCATCCCTCATCCCCCCATCCCTCCCATCCCTCATCCCCCCACCCCTCTCATCCCTCATCCCTCCCATCCCTCATCCCCCCATCCCTCCCATCCCTCACCCCCCCATCCCACCCATCCCTCACCCCCCCATCCCTCCCATCCCTCACCTCCCCATCCGTCAAATCCCTCACCACCCCATCCCTCCCATCCCTCATCCCCCCCATCCCTCACCCCCCCATCCCTCATCCACATCCACAATACAACTAGCAAAACTGAAACCAAAACCTTTCATGAAGTGGCATTTTACACACATGCTGATTAGTCAGTGCTTGACGCACACATGCACGCACACACCACACACACACAGGCACACAATGTCAGACTCCTGACAGGCAGCTCTCCTGTATTTACTCAGCCTGTATCTCTAACTCTGCTGCTGAGTTGATTTTTAGATTTCTGTCTTGCCGTACCTCTTTCTAAACAACAAACTGATCTGATAGACAGGAGAGTGTTCAGAATGCACAGACAGAGAGATAGTGAGAGACAGAGAGAGAGCAGAGAGAGAGATAGTGAAAAAGAGAGGGAGAGACAGAGAAAGACAGAGAGAGAGCAGAGAGAAAGATAGAGAGAGGGAGAGTGAGAGAAAGGCAGAGAGAGATAGTGAAAGAGAGAGGGAGAGACAGAGAAAGACAGAGAGAGAGCAGAGAGATAGATAGTGAAAGAGAGAGGAAGAGCGAGAGAAAGACAGAGGGAGAGCGAGAGAAAGACCGAGAGAGCAGAGAGAGAGATAGTGAAAGAGAGAGGGAGAGCAAGAGAAAGACAGAGAGAGCAGAGAGAGAGATAGTGAAAGAGAGAGGGAGAGCGAGAGAAAGACCGAGAGAGCAGAGAGAGAGATAGTGAAAGAGAGAGGGAGAGCGAGAAAAAGACAGAGAGAGCAGAGAGAGAGATAGAGAGAGAGAGAGACAGAGAAAGACAGAGAGAGCAAAGAGAGCGATCGTGAAAGAGAGAGGGAGAGCGAGAGAAAGACAGAGAGAGAGCAGAGAGAGAGAGATAGTGAAAGAGAGAGGGAGAGACAGAGAAAGACAGAGAGAGCAGAGAGAGCGATAGTGAAAGAGAGAGGAAGAGCGAGAGAAAGACAGAGAGAGAGAGATAGTGAAAGAGAGAGGGAGAGACAGAGAAAGACAGAGAGAGCAGAAAGAGAGATAGTGAAAGAGAGAGGGAGCGCGAGAGAAAGACAAAGAGAGAGCAGAGAGAGATAGTGAAAGAGAGAGGGAGAGACAGAGAAAGACAGAGAGAGCAGAAAGAGAGATAGTGAAAGAGAGAGGGAGAGCGAGAGAAAGACAGAGAGAGAGAGAGTGAAAGAGAGAGGGAGAGCGAGAGAAAGACAGAGAGAGGGAGTGAAAGAGAGAGGGAGAGCGAGAGAAAGACAGAGAGAGCAGAGAGAGGGAGATAGTGAAAGAGAGAGGGAGAGCGAGAGAAAGACAGAGAGAGAGAGTGAAAGAGAGAGGGAGAGACAGAGAAAGACAGAAAGAACAGAGAGAGAGATAGTGAAAGAGAGAGGGAGAGACAGAGAAAGACAGAGAGAACAGAGAGAGAGAGATAGTGAAAGAGAGAGGGAGAGCGAGAGAAAGACAAAGAGAGCAGAAAGAGAGATAGTGAAAGAGAGAGGGAGCGCGAGAGAAAGACAAAGAGAGAGCAGAGAGAGATAGTGAAAGAGAGAGGGAGAGACAGAGAAAGACAGAGAGAGCAGAAAGAGAGATAGTGAAAGAGAGAGGGAGCGCGAGAGAAAGACAAAGAGAGAGCAGAGAGAGATAGTGAAAGAGAGAGGGAGAGACAGAGAAAGACAGAGAGAGCAGAAAGAGAGATAGTGAAAGAGAGAGGGAGAGCGAGAGAAAGACTGAGAGAGAGAGAGTGAAAGAGAGAGGGAGAGCGAGAGAAAGACAGAGAGAGGGAGTGAAAGAGAGAGGGAGAGCGAGAGAAAGACAGAGAGAGCAGAGAGAGGGAGATAGTGAAAGAGAGAGGGAGAGCGAGAGAAAGACAGAGAGAGAGAGTGAAAGAGAGAGGGAGAGACAGAGAAAGACAGAAAGAACAGAGAGAGAGATAGTGAAAGAGAGAGGGAGAGACAGAGAAAGACAGAGAGAACAGAGAGAGAGAGATAGTGAAAGAGAGAGGGAGAGCGAGAGAAAGACAAAGAGAGCAGAAAGAGAGATAGTGAAAGAGAGAGGGAGCGCGAGAGAAAGACAAAGAGAGAGCAGAGAGAGATAGTGAAAGAGAGAGGGAGAGACAGAGAAAGACAGAGAGAGCAGAAAGAGAGATAGTGAAAGAGAGAGGGAGCGCGAGAGAAAGACAAAGAGAGAGCAGAGAGAGATAGTGAAAGAGAGAGGGAGAGACAGAGAAAGACAGAGAGAGCAGAAAGAGAGATAGTGAAAGAGAGAGGGAGAGCGAGAGAAAGACAGAGAGAGAGATAGTGAAAGAGAGAGGGAGAGACAGAGAAAGACAGAGAGAGCAGAAAGAGAGATAGTGAAAGAGAGAGGGAGAGCGAGAGAAAGACTGAGAGAGAGAGAGTGAAAGAGAGAGGGAGAGCGAGAGAAAGACAGAGAGAGGGAGTGAAAGAGAGAGGGAGAGCGAGAGAAAGACAGAGAGAGCAGAGAGAGGGAGATAGTGAAAGAGAGAGGGAGAGCGAGAGAAAGACAGAGAGAGAGAGTGAAAGAGAGAGGGAGAGACAGAGAAAGACAGAAAGAACAGAGAGAGAGATAGTGAAAGAGAGAGGGAGAGACAGAGAAAGACAGAGAGAACAGAGAGAGAGAGATAGTGAAAGAGAGAGGGAGAGCGAGAGAAAGACAAAGAGAGCAGAAAGAGAGATAGTGAAAGAGAGAGGGAGCGCGAGAGAAAGACAAAGAGAGAGCAGAGAGAGATAGTGAAAGAGAGAGGGAGAGACAGAGAAAGACAGAGAGAGCAGAAAGAGAGATAGTGAAAGAGAGAGGGAGCGCGAGAGAAAGACAAAGAGAGAGCAGAGAGAGATAGTGAAAGAGAGAGGGAGAGACAGAGAAAGACAGAGAGAGCAGAAAGAGAGATAGTGAAAGAGAGAGGGAGAGCGAGAGAAAGACAGAGAGAGAGAGAGTGAAAGAGAGAGGGAGAGCGAGAGAAAGACAGAGAGAGGGAGTGAAAGAGAGAGAGAGAGCGAGAGAAAGACAGAGAGAGCAGAGAGAGGGAGATAGTGAAAGAGAGAGGGAGAGCGAGAGAAAGACAGAGAGAGAGATAGTGAAAGAGAGAGGGAGAGACAGAGAAAGACAGAAAGAACAGAGAGAGAGATAGTGAAAGAGAGAGGGAGAGACAGAGAAAGACAGAGAGAACAGAGAGAGAGATAGTGAAAGAGAGAGGGAGAGCGAGAGAAAGACAAAGAGAGCAGAGGGAGAGGGAGAGCGAGAGAAAGACAGAGAGAGCAGAGAGAGAGATAGTGAAAGAGAGAGGGAGAGTGAGAGAAAGACAGAGAGAGCAGAGAGAGCGATAGTGAAAGAGAGAGGGAGAGCGAGAAAAAGACAGAGAGAGCAGAGAGAGGGAGATAGTGAAATAGAGAGGGAGAGCGAGAGAAAGACAGAGAGAGAGATAGTGAAAGAGAGAGGGAGAGCGAGAGAAAGACAGAGAGAGAGAGTGAAAGAGAGAGGGAGAGACAGAGAAAGACAGAGAGAACAGAGAGAGAGATAGTGAAAGAGAGAGGGAGAGACAGAGAAAGACAGAGAGAACAGAGAGAGAAATAGTGAAAGAGAGAGGGAGAGCGAGAGAAAGACAGAGAGAGCAGAGAGAGAGGGAGAGCGAGAGAAAAACAGAGAGAGCAGAGAGAGAGATAGTGAAAGAGAGGGAGAGCGAGAGAAAAACAGAGAGAGCAGAGAGAGGGATGTGAAAGAGAGAGGAAGAGACAGAAAAAGACAGAGAGAGCAGAGAGATAGTGAAAGAGATAGTGAAAGAGAGGGAGAGCGAGAGAAAAACAGAGAGAGCAGAGAGAGGGATGTGAAAGAGAGAGGGAGAGCGAGAGAAAGACAGAGAGAGCGATGTGAAAGGTTTTTATGTCTTTATTACCATGTTGTTCAGGTTCTTTTTTTATATATATATTTTTTACATACAATAGGAATGAGAGATTTCCCAAGGGAATGTTGGTGTTCTGACTTCACTGTTCTTGTGTATGTGAACGTGTCTATCTGAGCATGTCTAACATGAGTATCTGTTGTTGTTGTTAACCTACCTCTCTATCTGTTATCCTTCTCTCTCTCTCCCTCACTCTGTTCTCTCTCTCTCACTTCCTCTATCTGTTCTCCTTCTCTCTCTCTCTCTCTCTCTCCCTCCCTTACTCTGTTATTCTCTCTCTCTACCTCACTCTGTTCTTCTCTCGCTCTCTTCCTCTAGCTGTTCTCTTTCTCTCTCCCTCTACTTCTCTGTCCTCTCTCGCTCATCCCTCTTTTTCGCTCTCTCTCTTTCTCTAGAGATGCTCTTTTGTTTGGCCTCTAGTATCAGCCTCAAACTCTCCTCCATACACAAACAGAAAAAACCCAATACACAGCAGCCTGCTTAGATGCTGTCCCCACTACTATCCCGCTATGTTGCTATGTTGCCTCGCTAAACCTTCAGATGCTGTCACTACTATTTTCATGCAATGTTGCCTCTCTAAACCGTCAGATACTGTCACCAGTACTATCCTGCCATGTTGTCATGCTGCCTCTCTAAACCGTCAGTTACTGTCACCAGTACTATCCTTCCATGTTGTCATGTTGTCTCTCTAAACCGTCAGTTACTGTCACCAGTACTATCCTGCTATGTTGTCATGTTGTCTCTCTAAACCGTCAGTTACTGTCACCAGTACTATCCTGCCATGTTGTCATGTTGCCTCTCTAAACCTTCAGATGCTGTCACCAGTACTATCCTGCCATGTTGTCATGTTGCCTCTCTAAACCTTCAGATTCTGTCACCAGTAATATCCTGCCATGTTGTCATGTTGCCTCTCTAAACTTTCAGATGCTGTCACCAGTACTATCCTGCCATATTGTCATGTTGGCTCTCTAAACCTTCAGATGCTGTCACCAGTACTATCCTGCCATGTTGTCATGTTGCCTCTCTAAACCTGCTATAAATCACAGGATATCAGAAATCACAGGCTTTAATGTGTTGTCTAATCCCAGGTGTTCCGTCTGGATTGATTTTACTCCTGATAATCCCAGCTGTTTTTGGCCCTTGGCACCAAAGCTTAAGTCTCAGAAACCCTTTCTGCTCACCTTTGATAAGAAACCTTTAGAGCTGTTTTAGAGACAGGATCAATAGAGGTAAAAAGAGATTAGATCACCTGAAAAACAAAGTCACTCTTCCTTCTAGAGGTGATGCACATTGAGAGTCTCTTTATAACATGAACTTTATGGTGACAGTCGTGACATTACATTATACATGTTAGTCATCTAGCAGACGCTCTTCTCCATCACGGCTTATAGGAGCAATTACGGTGAAGTACCTTGCACAAGGGCGCATCGGCAGATTTGTTTCACCTAGTCAGCTCGGGTCCAACACTCTTAACCAATAGGTTCCCTGCCATGGTTAAGGGGGATAGGAGAGGGAAAGCGAGATAGAATGACAGAATTTAAAGGCGTTGGAGAGAGGACAGGATGGAGGAGAGACATTATTTATCAGGCTACATTTACATTTTGATCATTGAACATAGGTTTTCCCAACCTATTGGGGCTCCAACATTTCCATGATTTGAGGGGTATTTGATTTATTTGTTTTACAAATTCGTGATTATATATACCGATCTATAACAATGCATAAATCTGCAATGCTTTTGGCTATAAACCAGCAGTAAAATGCCCAAGGACACCAATTCTGATGCACATGGAAATATCTTGTCTCTATGACATTCAGAAGCTGAGCTACAACCTTCAAGTCGAGGAGTCAAAGAATTTGGACTTTGCTCGGGAAGTAGACTTATACACCAATGAGTAAATGAGAGTATTTATAATTAAATTACATTTTGATAATAAAATATATTTGGTAATGGAATAACATTTTGGGAAAACAGGTCAAAAAATGTTTCCTTATCCATTATTATTATTATTGTTATTATTATTATCATTAAATACATAAAATATATCATGAGTCTTGTTACTTCGTGGAATTGCAGAAAATTAGCTTAACTCTTAGAGCTACCCCCCTACTTTTTTCAATTTCCGCCTGAAGACATACCCAAATCTAACTGCCTGTAGCTCAGGCTCAGAACCAAGGATATGCATATTCTTGGTACCATTTGAAAGAAAACACTCTGAAGTTTGTGTAAATGTGATTGAATGTAGGAGAATATAACACAATAGATCTGGTTTAGATAATACAATGAAAAAAAACATATTATTTTTTATTGTTGTATCATCTTTAAAATGAACAAGATAAAACAAACATTCAGATAGGATGACGGGGACAATTTCAGTGAAAAACACAAGAGGGCAACAGTACTTGTGCAAAGGTTCATAATGATAACTTCCAAAATGAGTGTGCTACATGACATTTATCATGAAGTCACCCAGGTGTCCCACACAAGTAGCCCAAATGTACCCAAGTGGCCAAATTGGTGGAGTTATACATTTTGAATGGAATAACTATATACAAAATACCAAAATGTTATTCTAACACCCCCCCCCCCCAACAAAATGGAGAAAAAACACGAAAAAAATATATATACACATTTACAAAATAACACTTTCAATATTTGGAAGACCCTCAGTCCTCTCCACAATATTGTGCTGCTGATGCCAGGTGTCATAGCACATCCATGCCTGCAGAAATACATTTGGGCAGATGAACACCACTTGTGGCAGGTGCTGGATGAACCAGCTTCAGTGGGGGATGGACACCTTGGCACTGGGGGCTCTCATTCGGAGTCAGTGTCACTGTGAAAGAAAATGTTCAGTTAGAATAGTTTTACATATGAGCCCTGTATCTACAGGTATAATAAACAGATATATATAGAGTACAGGGAACATAAGGTTGAATACATTATTATAGACCTGCTAGATCTACTGTCTCATTTATATTATGACAGACCAGCTAGATCTACTGTCTTTATTATATTACAACAGACCAGCTGTATCTACTGTCTCCATTTCACTTTGGCCATGGTTGTGGGCCTGCCCTCGCCTCAACAGCCTCAAATAGGCTATTTCATTTCACAAATAATATTTTATATTATTAATTTCAAACAACGCCATTAGCATGAGAATAACTTACCAGTCCAAAACGAAGTCCTCTCCGTTCAAAAAATACTCCTCCATTTGGGAATCGCTAAATTAATCGTGCTCGATCAATTTCTTCTAAAATTGTGTGTACATCTGTATCTAGAATTAGATTGAGCTTTCCGATATGTTTATCCCCGTTTTGTTCTGTTTGCTTCCCGATTCATATTTTTTTTAACAGAGTCGGCGGAATGAATACATCCCTGATTGCACGCAAATACAGTTGACTTACATAGCAGCCTCATACAAACAGCATGATCCCTTTGAGCGTTGTTAGCTAGCTAACGTTACATGTTCAGATATTACATGTTTTCTAATTTTGACAGATATTGGTTTCATTTCAAACTAAAGTGTACTGTTAGCTAGCTAGCTAACGTTAGCTGGCTGGCTCCCTAGCTGATGTTATTATTTGTTTCCCAGGGTGTTTGCTGTTCTAGTTAGAGCATAATGTTAGCTTGCTAACAATGAACATGGTTGGTTAGCTCCCAGCACTGTGGCATTGTTGGCACTATTCATTGTTGTTTAACTAGCTAACGTTGGCTGGCTGGCTCGTTAGCTAACGTTGTGTGACATGTGTACAACACCCATTGAATATGGCCGGTCTATGGAAGGCCCCGTAACCAGGAAGGCCCCGTATCTGCAAAAAAGCGTAATGAAATTGTTGTCAGCAGAGCTGGTTAGGCTGTTTTCATGTTATCCAGAGGTAAACAAATCATTGGCCAGAGTGTCAAGTGTGAGCTTCGATTGTGAAACAAGATGGGTGGGGCTAAAGCTTAGGGTGAGGGTGTGAACAATGCTGAATGGGTGTAGACAAAGAAGAGCTCTTCACTAGATAGCAAAACATTTAAAGTGATTTTCTCAAAATTGAGTTTACAGGTTGATCAACTTTCAAAGCAGAATTACTTTCCCATTGTTCCTCAAATGCAGTGTATTTTATACCATTTTGTAGCTCTCAGTCTCTACTTTTATATAATGTAAAAAAATCACAATTTCAAATGCAACATAAGACCAAATCCAGGTGGTGAGCCACATATGTGAACAACTGCCTCGATTAGGTCTTATGTAGCAAAATTTGAAACTTTGTTTTTTTACATTGAATAAAAGTAGAGACGACATCAAACTGAATAAAAGTAGAGACGACATCAAACTGAATAAAAGTAGAGACGACATCAAACTGAATAAAAGTAGAGACGACATCAAACTGAATAAAAGTACAGACGACATCAAACTGAATAAAAGTAGAGACGACATCAAACTTGAAAAAGTATAAAGACAAACACGACATAAAAAAGCCAAATAAAAAAAGCTTAATGAAAGAAATAAGCAAACACATTTAGTGTTCACCCACCATGTGGGAGACTCCCCAAACATATGGAAGAAGGTACTCTGGTCAGATGAGACTAAAATGTAGCTTTTTGGTCATCAAAGAAAACGCTATGTCTAGCGCAAACCCAACACCTCTCATCACCCCGAAAACACCATCATGAAGCATGGTGGCGGCAGCATCATGCTGTGGGGATGTTTTTAATTGGCAGGGACTGGGAAACTGGTCAGAATTGAAGGAATGATGGATGGCCCTAAATACAGGGAAATCATTGAGGGGAACCTGTTTCAGTCTTCCAGAGATTTGAGACTGGGACGAAGGTTCACCTTCCAGCAGGACAATGACCCTAAGCACACTGCTAAAGCAACACTCAAGTGGTTTAAGGGGAAACATTTAAATGTCTTGGAATGGCCTAGTCAAAGCCCAGACCTCAATCCAATTGAGAATCTGTGGTTTGACTCAAAGATTGCTGTACACCAGCGGAACCCATCCAACTAGAAGGATCTGGAGCAGTATTGCATTGAAGAATGGACAAAAATCCCAGTGGCTAGATGTGCCAAGCTTATAGAGACATACCCCAAGAAACTTGCAGCTGTAATTGCTGCAAAAGGTGGCTCTACAAAGTATTGACTTTGGGGGGGTTGTATAGTTATGCACGCTCAATATTTTGCAACTCCAAAGTGGTAGGCATGTTGAGTAAATCAAATGATACAAACCCACCAAAAATCAATTTCAAATCAAATCAAAGTTTATTTGTCACGTGCGCCGAATGCAGCAGATGTAGACCTTACAGTGAAATGCTTACAGCACAATTGGTTGGGCGCCCACAAAACTGCTGCTTTTTCTCCCGGCGCCAATTAATTCCAGGTTGTAAGGCAACAAAATAGGAAAAATGCCAAAGGGGGGGGGGGGGGGGTGGATACTTTTGCAAGCCACTGTAACTCACTTTTCTATGTGAATTTGGATAGGTCACCCACAAAGTTACACATTGCAGCTTTTTTAATTGTCTAGTATGTTTAAAAGGGCGATCTGGGATTCAAACAACAACAAAGCAAGCACCCGGACACTTTTTTGGTAAACAGCTGAGGGATGGGTTTGGAAAAAAATCCATGAAAAAAAATTCTGTGAAAAGTGTTACATTGTTATTGAGTCAGACACGTGGTTTTCTGAAATGTATGGAATGCAATATGGGTCAAAAAGGATACACGTCAAACAACACTATGCAAATGACATGTAAATGTTAGCCTATGACAAACAAGGCACGTGTGAAGCCAGCTTCGGAAAGTATTCAGACCCTTTGACTTTTTTCCCCAAAAATTACATTAAAGCCTTATTCTGAAATTGATTAAAACTTTTTTTATCTCCTCATCAATCTACACACAGTATCCCCAAATAGAGAGAGAGAGAGAGAAAAAGCGAGCGATGTGCAGGGTTGCAGATGTAATTACATGGTACAGTGAAAAGCTCAGAGCTCCAACAATGCGAGACAAAGTTGAATAAAACAGTACAATATAATGAAAATAGACAATAATTTAAATAATAATAACAGTAATATATACGCAAAACAACTGTGGGGGGGGGGGGGGGGGGGGGTGGTAGAGCAGGCAGCTGACTAGTGGTGGCTATTCAGCATGTCAATGAAACAGAAACTGGGAGATATTTGAAATACAGACATTGACATCCTACAAGAAAATATAGTATAGATGAGATGGACCCACTGGTCGCCCTCTAGGTTACAGAGAGCTGGTAGACCCATCCACCAAACTACCAGGTGTGAAACAGGGAACGGAGCAGACCTAACTCAATCTATTAAATTAATCAGAACAGGAACATTTTACATCTGGCTAGAAATTCAAAAGGAAATTATCTCAAACAGAGAAAAAAATGGTCCTTCTGTGTAATACCTAGGGATGACCCAAACTTACGGAAAGCTTTGACTATGTACAGACTCAGTGAGCATTGCTATTGAGAAAGGCCGCTGTAGGCAGTGTCATGACGTTGGCCTGGGCGGTAGGTTTATGACAGTCATAAATACCTCTTCCCCCCTTTTTCCTCTCTCTACCCTACTGATGTTACATTTGCAAAACCCTTGGTCAACATAGAGATTCTGGGAACATCAGAAGGTGGGAGGAAATTAACTATATTCTGGCAATTCGACCAATTGAACATAAGCGGTGGTACTTAATGAATATGATGTCAGTTCGGTTGTCATCTGAGACATTCTCATCAATGATACGATGACAAACTCTACAGTGGAATGTCTACATATCAGAGTTATCGGATTCACATGGAATTGTTGTTCAATTGAAATGTTTGAATATTAAATTATTTGTGATGGGATGAAATGTGATTTTAGCTTCTAAGGCAGGGTAGCCTAGTGGTTAGAGTGTTGGACTAGTAACCGAAAGGTTGCAAGTTCAAATCCCCGAGCTGACAAGGTACAACAAATCTGTCATTCTGTCGTTCTGCCCCTAAACAGGGCCGTCATTGAAAATAAGAATCTGTTCTTAACTGACTTGCCTAAATAAATGTAAAATAAAAAATAATAACTACAGAACAAAGCCAGAACGAAGCCAGCGTGAGCTTTGGTTGCGAGTGGTATGAACTTTGAACTCTTATTCACTACAGAAGTAGTGCCGTTGAGTTAGCAACAGCAGATGCAAACGAGGGTTAGGAAGGAACAGACAGAGTATCCCGTCTATCACGACGTTACTGCCACGTAACCAATTGTGGCAGTAACACGGCCTTCCATCTACCATCAGAGTAAATATTTATTGCATTTTCCTTTTCCAAATGGGCGGTAATTTAGAATGCATTTTGTTCCTCAGTCTTCCCGCTCTTTCACTCAAACCCAGCCCCTTTTCTTTTCGCTAGGGACGTTTTCCTTTATGACGTAATTTGTAATCAAGTTATAATTTAATTTAATGTGTAATTAGTTTGGTATTTAGTAAATAACTAATCAAACCCAATTTTGTATTGCTGATTCACCTTGTGAGCCAGGGTTCGTGAAGATAACCAAGAATTTACAACTTTCATATGAGCCTGAATTAAGAATTAAGATGATGATTAATATTGACTGCTATTGATGTAAAATATTACTAGGTCTTTAAGAGTTTATTCGGAAGATAACATCTCTATAAATAGTATTTTGTGGTGCCCGACTCTCTTAGTTAATTACATTTACATGATTAGCTCAATCAGGTAATAGTAATTACGGAGAAATTGTTTTATAGAATAGCATGTCATAATACTTAACCCAGCATAGCCAAAGACACGACAGCAGACATGGCTCTCAAGAGAAGACAGGCTATGTGCACACTGCCCACAAAATGAGGTGGAAACTGAACTACACTTCATAACCTCCTGCCAAACGTATGACCATATTAGAGACACATATTTCCCTCAGATTACACAGACCCACAAAGAATTCAAGAACAAAACCAATTTTGATAGAGTCCCGTATCTACTGGGTGAAATACCACGTTGTGCCATCACAGCAGCAATATTTGTGACCTGTTGCCACGAGAAAAGGGCAACCAGTGAAGAACAAAAACCATTGTAAAAACAATCCATATTTATGTTAATTTATTTTCCCTTTTGTACTTTAACTATTTTCACATAATGACATTTGTAATGTCTTTATTCTTTTGGAACTTTTGTGAGTGTAATGATTGCTGTTACATTTTTGTTTATTTCACTTTTGTTTATTATCTAGCAATGTTAACATATGTTTGCCATGCCAATAAAGCCTTTGAATTGAATTGAGAGAGAGGAGAGAGAGAGAGAGAGAGAGGAGAGAGAGAGAGAAGGGAGAGAGGAGAGAGGAGAGAGAGAGCGAAAGGAGAAAGATCTGAGGAGATAGCTAGAGAAACAGAAAGCGGGAGAGAGAGCTAGAGAGAGAGAGAGAGCTAGAGAGAGAGAGAGAGAGGGAGAGAGAGCTAGAGAGAAAGAGAGAGCTAGAGAGCGAGAGAGAGAGGGAGAGAGAGACAGACAGAGAGAGAGAGAGAGAGAGAGAGAGAGAGAGAGCTAGAAAGAGAGGGAGAGAGGGAGAGACAGAGAGAGAGAGAGAGAGAGCTAGAGAGAGAGAGCTAGAGAGAGAGTGAGAGCTAGAGAGAGAGAGAGAGAGCTAGAGAGCGAGAGAGAGCTAGAGAGCGAGAGAGAGCTAGAGAGAGAGAGAGAGAGAGCTAGAGAGAGAGAGAGCGAGAGAGTGAGAGAGCAAGAGAGCAAGAGAGCGAGAGAGCGAGAGAGCAAGAGACAGAGAGAGAGACAGAGAGAGACAGAGAGAGAGGGAGAGAGCTAGAGAGAGCTAGAGAGAGAGAGAGAGAGAGCTAGAGAGAGAGAGAGAGAGCTAGAGAGAGAGGGAGAGAGAGAGGGAGAGAGAGCTAGAGAGCGAGAGAGAGAGAGGGAGAGAGAGAGGGAGAGAGAGAGAGCGAGAGAGCTAGAGAAAGAGAGAGAGCTAGAGAGAGAGAGAGCTAGAGAGAGAGAGAGCTAGAGAGAGAGGGAGAGAAAGAGAGAGCTAGAGAGAGAGGGAGAGAGCTAGAGAGAGAGAGAGCTAGATAGCGAGAGAGAGCTAGAGAGAGGGAGAGAGAGCTAGAGAGAGAAAGAGAGGGAGAGACAGAGAGAGAGAGCTAGAGAGAGAGAGAGAGAGCTAGAGAGAGAGAGAGAGCTAGAGAGTGAGAGAGAGAGGGGAGAGAGAGCTAGAGAGAGAGAGAGGAGAGAGAGAGGGAGAGAGAACTAGAGAGCTAGAGAGCGAGCGAGAGAGGGAGAGAGAGCTAGAGAGAGAGCTAGAGAGAGAGCTAGAGAGAGTGCTAGAGAGAGAGAGAGAGCTAGAGAGAGCTAGAGAGAGAGAGAGGGAGAGAAAGAGAGAGCTAGAGAGAGAGGGAGAGAGAGCTAGAGCGAGAGAGAGAGCTAGAGAGCGAGAGAGAGCTAGAGAGAGAGGGAGAGAGAGCTAGAGAGAGAGAGAGAAAGAGGGAGAGACAGAGACAGAGAGAGAGCTAGAGAGCGAGAGAGAGAGGGGAGAGAGAGCTAGAGAGAGAGAGAGAGAGCGAGAGAGAGAGAGCTAGAGAGAGAGACAGGGAGAGAGAGCTAGAGAGAGAGAGAGAGAGAGCTAGAGAGCGAGAGGGAGAGAAAGAGAGAGCTAGAGAGAGAGAGAACTAGAGAGAGAGAGAGAGAGAGAGAAAGAAAGAGAGAGAGAGGAGAGAGAGAGCCCCACCTGAAGGAGAAATATAGCTGTAGCCCCCTACAGTGTACTGGCTGTCTTGTACTAACCCATGCTCTTTCTTTGCGGTCAGGAAAATGTTGTCAAAATGTGTTTCTGCGTACTCAGAGGAGCAGGACTTTTGGATCCAGTCGATAATTAATATACAGTTGATGTTCAGAAGGACTTGGCACGCTCTGAACAATTCCACAATTACAAAGCAAACCACAGAATGGAGGGAGAGAGGAAATATCTAGTTACAAGGAGGGCGGGGGGAGAAACTACACGGCTGCCAAACGATGAAGAAAGGAATTTGCGTCTGTGCTTGGAGAGAAGAGAGGACTGAGAGACAATGGGGTATTTTAACCAGGCATTGTTCGGGTAGCATCCACACTTACTGTAAGACCCCCCTGCACTCCGGTCTCCACCAAAACTAGTGCGCTGGATCGATGCTCTTCCCTCTGGCCTCTCATTCTATACCTAGGACTCATTATGGGTCTCTCAACAGGTCTGAATCAATAGGGATCTCTGAACAGGTCTGAATCAATATGGGTCTCTAAACAGGTCTGAATCAATAGGGATCTCTGAACAGGTCTGAATCAATATGGGTCTCTCAACAGGTCTGAATCAATAGGGATCTCTGAACAGGTCTGATTCAATAAGGGTCTCTAAACAGGTCTGAATCAATATGGGTCTCTAAACAGGTCTGAATCAATAGGGATCTCTAAACTGGTCTGAATCAATATGGGTCTCTAAACAGGTCTGAATCAATATGGGTCTCTAAACAGGTCTGAATCAATATGGGTCTCTAAACTGGTCTGAATCAATATGGGTTTCTAAACTGGTCTTAATCAATATGGATCTCTAAACAGGTCTGAATCAATAGAGGTCTCTAAACAGGTCTGAATCAATAGAAGTCTCTAAACAGGTCTGAATCAATAAGGGTCTCTGAACAGGTCTGAATCAATATGGGTCTCTCAACAGGTCTGAATCAATAGGGATCTCTGAACAGGTCTGAATCAATATGGGTCTCTCAACAGGTCTGAATTAATATGGATCTCTAAACTGGTCTGAATCAATATGGGTCTCTAAACAGGTCTGAATCAATATGGGTCTCTAAACAGGTCTGAATCAATAGGGATCTCTGAACAGGTCTGATTCAATAAGGGTCTCTTAACAGGTCTGAATCAATATGGGTCTCTAAACAGGTCTGAATCAATATGGGTCTCTAAACAGGTCTGAATCAATAGAGGTCTCTAAACAGGTCTGAATCAATAGAAGTCTCTAAACAGGACTGAATCAATACGGGTCTCAGCACATTGAGGGGATTGTAGTGGGTTGAGATCTTCAAGTTCCTTGATGTCCACGTCCGTGAAGAAGGCTGAAATGATTTGGTCCCTCTGTTCCTCAAAAGGTTCTACAGCTACACCATTGAGAACATCTTGACTGGCTGCATCACCACTTGCTATGGCAACTGCTTGGCAACTGACCGCGAGGTGCTGCAGAGGGTTGTGCGCCAATACATCACGGGGGCCGAGCTCCCTGCCATCCAAGTGGTGTCAAAGGAAGGCTCAAAAAATGGTCAAGGACTCCAGCTACCCAAGTCATAGACTCTTCTCTCTGCTACTGCATGGCAAACAGTACCGATGTACCAAGTCTGGAATTATCAGGACAACGAACAGATTCTACCCCCAAGCCATAAGACTGCTAAATACTGTATTTAACCAAATAGCTACGCATACAATTTGCATTGACCCTTTTTGCCTAAATATTTTGACTCATCACATATGCTGCTGTTACTGTTTATTATCTATCCTGTTGCCTAGTCACTTTACCCCTACCTACAGTACCAGTCAAAATGTTGGACACACCTACTCATTCAAGGGTTTTTCTCTATTTTTTTTTACTATTTTCAACATTGTAGAATAATAGTGAAGACATCAAAACTATGGAAAAAACACTCATGGACTCATGTAGTTACCAAAAAGGGTTAAATATGTCAAAATATATTTTATATTTGAGATTCTTCAAAGTAGCCACCGTTTACCTTGTTGACAGCTTGGCACACTCTTGGCATTCTCTCAACCAGCTTCATGGGGTAGTCACCTGGAATGCCTTTCAATTAACAGGAATGCCTTGTTAAAAGTTAATTTGTGGAGAGGATAAGTTCATTAGAGTTAACTGCAACTCAGATTGCAGCCAAACTATATGCTTTACAGAGTTCAAGTAACAGACACATGTCAACATCAACTGTTCAGAGGAGACTGCGTGAATCAGTCCTTCATGGTTGAAATGCTGCAAGGAAACCACTACTAAAGAACACCAATAATAAGAAGAGGCTTGCTTGGGCCAAGAAACACGAGCAATGGACATTGGACTGGTGTAAATTTGTCCTCTGGTCTGATGAGTCCAAATGTGATATTTTTGGTTCCAACCACCACATCACAGAGTATGTGAACGGATGACCTCCGTATATGTGGTGTTTCCACCGGGAAGCATGGAGGAGGAGGCGTGATGGTGTGGGGGTGCTTTACTGGGGATACTACACTTTACTGGGGAAACAACACTTTACTGGGGATACTACACTTTACTGGGGATACTACACTTTACTGGGGATACTACACTTTACTGGGGATACTACACTTTACTGGGGATACTACACTTTACTGGGGATACTACACTTTACGGGGGATACTACACTTTACTGGGGATACTACACTTTACTGGGGATACTACACTTTACTGGGGATACTACACTTTACTGGGGATACTACACTTTACTGGGGATACTACACTTTACTGGGGATACTACACTTTACTGGGGATACTACACTTTACTGGGGATACTACACTTGACTGGGGATACTACACTTTACTGGGGATACTACACTTTACTGGGGATACTACACTTTACTGGGGATACTACACTTTACTGGGGATACTACACTTTACTGGGGAAACAACACTTTACTGGGGATACTACACTTTACTGGGGATACTACACTTTACTGGGGATACTACACTTTACTGGGGATACTACACTTTACTGGGGATACTACACTTTACGGGGGATACTACACTTTACTGGGGATACTACACTTTACTGGGGATACTACACTTTACTGGGGATACTACACTTTACTGGGGATACTACACTTTACTGGGGATACTACACTTTACTGGGGATACTACACTTTACTGGGGATACTACACTTTACTGGGGATACTACACTTTACTGGGGATACTACACTTTACTGGGGATACTACACTTTACTGGGGATACTACACTTTACTGGGGATACTACACTTTACTGGGGATACTACACTTTACGGGGGATACTACACTTTACTGGGGATACTACACTTTACTGGGGATACTACACTTTACTGGGGATACTACACTTTACTGGGGATACTACACTTTACTGGGGATACTACACTTGACTGGGTTACTACACTTGACTGGGTTACTACACTTGACTGGGTTACTACATTACTGGTCATCTTGTATTAAATGACAGAAGAAGAATCTCTCTCTCCTCCTCTTCCTCTCTCCCCCTCTCCTTTCTACCTCTCTCCCTCCCCTTCCCCCTCCACTAGGGCCTGAGCAAGGGGTGACCTCTGCCTCATACACACACATACTCACACAAACTCTGTGTTGGCCCTTTACAACCCACGGACAGATTAGCAATGGCACTGTGTTGACCTCTCTGACACATCGAAGAGCGTGTGGAGATCCCACCCCTGGCCTGGTCCTGAAATCCAATTACACAGCCATGTGGGGAGAAAGGGAGAGGGAGGGAGAGAGAGGTAGGTAGTAGCAGGGACAGGCAGGGAGAGGCAGGGACAGGCAGGGAGAGGGAAGGGGAAGGAGAGAGAGGTAGATAGTAGCAGGGACAGGCAGGGAGAGGCAGGGACAGGCAGGGACAGGCAGGGAGAGGCAGGGAGAGGCAGGGACAGGGTAGGGGAGGGAGAGGCAGGCAGAGGGAAGGGCAGGGAGAGGTAGGTAGTAGCAGGGACAGGCAGGGAGAGGCAGGCAGAGGGTAGGGCAGGGAGAGTTAGGTAGTAGCAGGGACAGCCAGGGAGAGGCAGGCAGAGGGTAGGTGAGGGAGAGGCAGGGAGAGGGAAGGGCAGGGAGAGGCAGGGAGAGGGTAGGGGAGGGAGAGGCAGGGAGAGGCAGGCAGAGGGAAGGGCAGGGAGAGGTAGGTAGTAGCAGGGACAGGCAGGGAGAGGCAGGGACAGGGTAGGGGAGGGAGAGGCAGGCAGAGGGAAGGGCAGGGAGAGGTAGGTAGTAGCAGGGACAGGCAGGGAGAGGCAGGCAGAGGGTAGGGCAGGGAGAGGCAGGCAGAGGGTACATAGTCTATTGGTAAATAGCCCACCCATTTTCACCTACCTCATCCCCATACTGTTTTTATTTATTTATTTTTCTGCTCTTTTGCACACCAATATCTCTACCTGTACATAACCATCTGATCATTTATCACTCCAGTGTTAATCTGCATAATTGTAATTATTTGCCTACCTTCTCATGCCTTTTGCACACAATGTATATATAGACTCCCCTTTTTTCTACTGTGTTATTGACTTGTTAATTGTTTACTCCATGTGTAACTCTGTGTTGTCTGTTCACACTGCTATGCCTTATCTTGGCCAGGTCGCAGTTGCAAATGAGAACTTGTTCTCAACTAGCCTACCTGGTTAAATAAAGGTGTTCTCAACTAGCCTACCTGGTTAAATAAAGGTGAAATAAAAAAAATAAAAAAGGGGAGGGAGAGGCAGGCAGAGGGAAGGGCAGGGAGAGGGTAGGGGAGGGAGAGGCAGGCAGAGGGAAGGGCAGGGAGAGGGTAGGGGAGGGAGAGGCAGGCAGAGGGTAGGGGAGGGAGAGGCAGGGAGAGGGTAGGGGAGGGAGAGGCAGGCAGAGGGTAGGGGAGGGAGAGGCAGGCAGAGGGTAGGGGAGGGAGAGGCAGGCAGAGGGTAGGGGAGGGAGAGGCAGGGAGAGGGAAGGGCAGGGAGAGGCAGGCAGAGGGTAGGGGAGGGAGAGGCAGGCAGAGGGTAGGGGAGGGAGAGGCAGGGAGAGGGAAGGGCAGGGAGAGGGTAGGGGTAGGGGAGGGAGAGGCAGGGAGAGGGAAGGGCAGGGAGAGGCAGGGACAGGCAGGGAGAGGGTAGGGGAGGGAGAGGCAGGGAGAGGCAGGCAGAGGGAAGGGCAGGGAGAGGTAGGTAGTAGCAGGCAGAGAGTAGGGGAGGGAGAGGCAGGCAGAGGGAAGGGCAGGGAGAGGCAGGCAGAGGGTAGGGGAGGGAGAGGCAGGCAGAGGGTAGGGGAGGGAGAGGCAGGGAGAGTGAAGGGCAGGGAGAGGCAGGGACAGGCAGGGAGAGGGTAGGGGAGGGAGAGGCAGGGAGAGGCAGGCAGAGGGAAGGGCAGGGAGAGGCAGGCAGAGGGTAGGGGAGGGAGAGGTAGGTAGTAGCAGGGACAACCAGGGAGAGGCAGGCAGAGGGTAGGGGAGGGAGAGGCAGGTAGTAGCAGGGACAGCCAGGGAGAGACAGGCAGAGGGTAGGGCAGGGAGAGGTAGGTAGTAGCAGGGACAGCCAGGGAGAGGCAGGCAGAGGGTAGGGGAGGGAGCAAAAGGCAGGGACAGCCAGGGAGAGGCAGGCAGAGGGTAGGGGAGGGAGCAAAAGGCAGGGACAGCCAGGGAGAGGCAGGCAGAGGGTAGGTGAGGGAGAGGCAGGGAGAGACAGGGAGAGGGAAGGGGAGGGAGAGGCAGGCAGAGGGTAGGGGAGTGAGAGGTAGGTAGTTGCAGGGACAGCCAGGGAGAGGCAGGCAGAGGGTAGGGGAGGGAGAGGTAGGTAGTAGCAGGGACAGCCAGGGAGAGGCAGGCAGAGGGTAGGGGAGGGAGAGGCAGGGAGAGACAGGGACAGGCAGGGACAGGCAGAGGGAAGGGCAGGGAGAGGCAGGGACAGGCAGAGGGAGAGACAGGGAGAGGCAGGGAGAGGGTAGGGGAGGGAGAGGCAGGCAGAGGGTAGGGGAGGGAGAGGCAGGGAGAGTGAAGGGCAGGGAGAGGCAGGGACAGGCAGGGAGAGGGTAGGGGAGGGAGATGCAGGGAGAGGCAGGCAGAGGGAAGGGCAGGGAGAGGCAGGCAGAGGGTAGGGGAGGGAGAGGTAGGTAGTAGCAGGGACAACCAGGGAGAGGCAGGCAGAGGGTAGGGGAGGGAGAGGCAGGTAGTAGCAGGGACAGCCAGGGAGAGACAGGCAGAGGGTAGGGCAGGGAGAGGTAGGTAGTAGCAGGGACAGCCAGGGAGAGGCAGGCAGAGGGTAGGGCAGGGAGAGGTAGGTAGTAGCAGGGACAGCCAGGGAGAGGCAGGCAGAGGGTAGGGGAGGGAGCAAAAGGCAGGGACAGCCAGGGAGAGGCAGGCAGAGGGTAGGGGAGGGAGCAAAAGGCAGGGACAGCCAGGGAGAGGCAGGCAGAGGGTAGGTGAGGGAGAGGCAGGGAGAGACAGGGAGAGGGAAGGGGAGGGAGAGGCAGGCAGAGGGTAGGGGAGTGAGAGGTAGGTAGTTGCAGGGACAGCCAGGGAGAGGCAGGCAGAGGGTAGGGGAGGGAGAGGTAGGTAGTAGCAGGGACAGCCAGGGAGAGGCAGGCAGAGGGTAGGGGAGGGAGAGGCAGGGAGAGACAGGGACAGGCAGGGACAGGCAGAGGGAAGGGCAGGGAGAGGCAGGGACAGGCAGAGGGAGAGACAGGGAGAGGCAGGGAGAGGGTAGGGGAGGGAGAGGTAGGTAGTAGCAGGGACAGCCAGGGAGAGGCAGGGAGAGGGTAGGGGAGGGAGAGGCAGGCAGAGACAGGGACAGGCAGAGGGAAGGGCAGGGAGAGACAGGGACAGGCAGAGGGAGAGGCAGGGAGAGGGTAGGGGAGGGAGAGACAGGGAGAGGTATCATATTTCTATGTGTTATTCTGTCACTATAAAATTGATGTCATAAGTGCCTGTCCAAAGAGCATCACCTCTAAAATGAACTGTGAGAGGAATAGTGACAACTTTATTTTCCAGGTGATAAAATCTTTTTTTTTTTATCTACATTGATCTCTTCTCTAAAACAGAATTAAGGTTCTCTTATTCAAGGTGAGGAGAAAGTGTTTCTGATACTTGAAAAAAAAAATCTCTTTCCCAATAAAGGTGTGATAACTGGGATATTCAGGTGTAAAATCGATCCAAATGGAACACCAGGGATCAGACAACACATTAAACCCTGTCATACGTGCTCTGACATTAGACTTACAGCAGGTTCTTGATACTTTTAGGGCCAATAAAAACAAAGCAGGAAAGGGGCTGAGCTGGACCCAAGGAAAGAAACTATAAGCATCCAAAAACACCCCTAAGCTAGACTAGCCTATTTCAACAACAGCTAAACAACTAACCAAAAATACAGTGGGTGGTCCACCCAGTTCTAACTAGTGTTTTTAACAAAGTTTACCTACGGGTAGTGTATGCCCATGGGCGACTTGTCTTGGTTCCCCCTTTTCCCACCATCAGACACCATTACAAAAACAATATTCACAGGTGGGGACAAAGTGGTATGGAGGTACTCAAACAAAAGATAGCTCAATACATAAAGAGAGAGTAGAGGGTGAAACAGAGCGATCTACAAACATATTGCATTAACTGAGAGATTGAGCTCTCGAGCAAACAACTGACAGGGGTTTTAAACCAAGGGAAAGGAACTGTGATTGGGTAGGAAACAGGAGGAGGTGTCTCTTCTGGTTGATTGGTGACTGATTGCTGACTGATTGGGGAGTGAGGATTTCCACCTGTGAGGGGAGAAGGAGAGAAAAGAAAAACACACACAGGATACTTGTATTCGTAACAGGTGTTAGCGACGTGTGGAAACTCAGGATACTAGACAACGAGGACTCTGAGTCAGCAATTGTCAACCTGTAATGGTATAGGGCAATCCCAAACAGTTTCAGCTGGACTTTCACATAATAAAAGAGAGCTCAGCAGGATAAGCTCTCTTGAGAAAGATACCCCCACCCGATTGTGTCAGACCAGACCTCTTCATTATACAACTCCACAGACGAGCAACCCCAAGTGTAAAGTCAACCTCCCAGCACAGAGTACTACTCCCTCATTGAAATGAAGGATACATTCACCCAGCTGGAGGTAAGGCAGGTGAACACACTCCAGTCAGCACAAAAGAAATAGTCCAGCTCAACAACACCCCCCCAAACCAGACCCAGAGAGCTGGAAAGAGATATCTGCACTCTGGACTGTAGTGAGACAACAGCAACAGGAGAAATAGCACTAGAGGAGAGGATCAGACTGCTGGAGGAGAGGTTGAGGGGGATGGCGTGTGACAGAAAACAACCCATTAGAGAGGTGGCCACCCCCGTAGAGAAGCTATCAAAATAGCCCAACTCAAACCCTGACAAAAGTCTCTACACCAACAGCAGAACAGTCCACCCCAGACCCTGACCATAGCCTCGACATCACAGCACGACAGACACCTGAAAACCCCCAAGCCAAGGGGATCCCAACACTCTGAGCACCCCCCTGTCAGCCCTCCTGACAACCCAGGACATATACCCACTGAGGACATACCCAAGCCACAGATTGTACTCATTAAAGACTCAAAAGGGGAAATATACACAAGAAAATAAAAATGTTCCCAAACACAGTGTTACGGCCGTTGAAAGAACTGGACCAAGGTGCAGTGTGGTGAGCGCACATATTGTTTGATTTAGAAAAGATGCTGAACAAAACAATAAACACTACAAAACAAAACCGTGAAGCTAAAGGCTCTGTGCCCTAAACAAAGTCAACTTCCCACAAACACAGGTGGGAAAAGGGCCACCTAAGTATGGTTCTCAATCAGAGACAACGATAGACAGCTGTCCCTGATTGAGAACCCTACCTGGCCAAAACATAGAAATACAAATAATAGAATATAGAATACCCATCCCTGATTGAGAACCCTACCTGACCAAACCAAAATAGAGACATAAACAGGATCTCTAAGGTCAGGGCGTGACACACAGTGTCTAAACTCTGGTGTCCAATCACCCAGCGCGCCCTAGTCCTTCTGTCTGAGGACCACCTAGGCTCACCCAGCGCGCCCTAGTCCTTCTGTCTGAGGACCAACTAGGTTCACGCAGCTCACCCTAGTCCTTCTGTCTGAGGACCACCTAGGTTCACCCAGCGCGCCCTAGTCCTTTTGTCTGAGGACCAACTAGGTTCACGCAGCTCACCCTAGTCCTTCTGTCTGAGGACCAACTAGGTTCACGCAGCTCACCCTAGTCCTTCTGTCTGAGGACCAACTAGGTTCACCCAGCTCAGCCTAGTCCTTCTGTCTGAGGACCAACTAGGTTCACGCAGCTGACCCTAGTCCTTCTGTCTGAGGACCAGCTAGGGTCACCCAGCCACATAAAAAAACACACAGGCACAAACGACCTGAGAACACAGCAGAAAGGGTGTCCAAAGCACTCAAGGGAGTGATTGAAAAATATTATTCTACTTTCCCCAACGCACAAGTGGTTATCTCCACCCTGCTAGTATTTCCCATGACTGTGCCTCAAAACCAAATGTTTACGTGGCCAACCCCTCCACCCTGGAATTTACGACCAGGTCTACCTATAAAAGGCAGGCAGTGCCCACCTTTTAACGGATCCAAAATGACATCACCCTCAACCGCAGCCCCAACACCTCACACAGGAGCAACAGATCAATAGACACCCCACCTAGACCAGCAAGACACTCTCCCAGACTTGCTGGACCCCGCACATCCAGACCACAGCAACACCAGCCACATCCACACCCCCAACCAATCAACATCCCATTTAGGCCTCCTCAGATCGATCTCTCTCCTGCCAACCCCATGCCCCCACTTCCGCAAGGAGGGCCTCAACATGAAAGTCAAACACTAACAACATTGGACACTTTATGGAACACAAAGTCTTCACTATCAAATCCTGTAATATCGAAGGTCTGAGGTAATCTGGCTAAGGCCTAGAGGGCAGGAACCTGGACTTCACCAAATAATTCAGAAATACAGACATTGTCATCCTACAAGAAACATGGTATAGAGGAGATGGACCAACTGGTTGCTCTCAAGGTTACAGAGAGCTGGTAGCCCCTTCCACCAAACTACCAGGTGTGGAGCAGGGAAGGGACTCAGGGGGTATGCTAATTTCGTATAGAGCAGACCTAAAACACTCTATTAAATTCATCAAAACAGGAACTTTTTACATTTGGCTAGAAATTCAAAATCAAATGAGCTCAACGGAGAAAAATGTCCTCCTGTGTGCTACCTATATCCCCCTACCAGACTCCCATACTTTAATGAAGAGCTTCTCCATCCTGGAGGGGGCAAATCAATAATTTCCTGGCCCAAGGACATGTACTAGTCTGTGGCGAACTAAATGCCAGAACTGGAAAAGAACCTGACACCCTCAACATACAGGGGGACAAACATCTACCTGGAGGTGACAGCATTCCCTCACCCATATGCTCCCCTAGACACAACTATGACAACATAACCAACCAAAACGGGTCACAACTCCTGCAGCTCTGTTGCACGCTTGGTATGTACATAGTCAATGGTAGGCTTCAAAGGAACTCCCATGGTAGGTACACCTATAGCTCATCTCTTGGCAGAGAGACAGCAAATGCCATCCATTTTAGACAACTTTCTGGACAAAACGTTACACTGTAATATGAAGATGTAAACTTGGCAGTAGAAAGTCTAAACATTTCAACTCTCAGTTTCCCTATCAAATCAAACAATTTCAAACAGAAAACTACAGAAAATTATCAACAATGAAAAATTGTATAATGAAGGAAGCAAAAACCTAAGAAAGAAATGGAAAAACGTATCCAACCAAAGACATAGATACCCAGAAAACCTGAGCCTACACTTCACTATGGTGAATCACTAAAACAACGCAGACATACACTACGGAAAAAGAAGGAACATCACGTCAGAAATCAGCTCAATGTAATTGAGTATTTTATAGACTCTAACCACTTCTGGGAACATTGGAAAACAAAACAACACGAAGAGTTATCTATCCAAAATGGAGATGTGTGGGTAAACCACTTCTCCAATCTTTTAGGCTATATAACAAAGAACAAACAGCAAAAATATATAAATGATCAAATACAAATCATAGAATCAACTACTAAAGACAAACATAACCCACTGTATTCTCCAATTACATTAAATGAACTACAGGTTAAAATACAAACCCTCCAACCCAAAAAGGCATCTGGTGTTGATGGTATCCTCAATGAAATTAAAAAATACACAGACCACAAATTCCAATTCCAATTGACTTACACTCTTGAACATCATCCTTAGCTCTAGCATCTTCCCCAATAATTGGAACCAAGGACTGATCACCCCAATCCACAAAAGTGGAGACAAATTTGACCCCAATAACTACTGTCGGATATGTGTCAACAACAACCTTTGGAGAATCCTCTGCATTATCATTAACAACAGACTCGTACATTTCCTCAGTGAAAACAATGTACTGAGCAAAATGTCAAATTGTATTTTTTACAAAATTATCATACAACAGACCATGTATTCACCCTGCACACCCTAATTGACAAACAAATAAACCAAAACAAAGGCAATGACTTCTCATGCTTTGTTGATTTCCAAAAAGCTTTTGACTAAATTTGGCATGAGGGTCTGCTATACAAATTGTTGGGAGAAATACATACAAAATTATAAAATCCCTGTACACAAACAACACGAGTGTGTTTAAAGTTGTCAAAAACACACGTTTTCTTTCCACAGGGCTGTGGGGTGAGACAGGGATGCAGCTTAAGCCTCACTCTCTTCAACATATATATATATCAAAGAATTGGCGAGGGCAGTAGAACAGTCTGCAGTACCCGGCCTCACCCTACTAGAATCTGAAGTCAAATGTCTACTGTTTGCTGTTGATCTGATGCTTCTTTCTCTAACCATGCAGCACCTAGATCTTCTGCACAGATTCTGTCAGAACTGATCCTTGACAGTAAATCTCAGTAAGACAAAAATAATGTTTTCCCAAAAAAAGTCCAGTTGCCAGGACCACAAATACAAATTCCATCTACACACTTTTGCCCTAGAGCACACAAAAAACTATACATACCTCGGCCTAAACATCAGCGCCACAGGTAACTTCCACAAAGCTGTGAACGATCTGAGAGACAAGGCAAGAAGGGCATTCTATGCCATCAAAAGAAACATAAATTTCAACATACCAGTTAGGATTTGGCTAAAAATACTTGAATCAGTCATAGAGCCCATTGCCCTTTATGGTTGTGAGGTCTGGGGTCCGCTCACCAACCAAGACTTCACAAAATGGGACAAACACCAAATTGAGACTCTGCACGCAGAATTCTGCAAAAATATCCTCTGTGTACAACGTAGAACACCAAATAATGCATGCAGAGCAGAATTAGGCTGATACCCACTAATTATCAAAATCCAGAAAAGAGACGTTAAATTCTACAACCACCTAAAAGGAAGTGATTCCCAAACCTTCCATAACAAAACCATCACCTACAGAGAGATGAACCTGGTGAAGAGTCCCCTAAGCAAGCTGGTCCTGGGGCTCTGTTCACAAAAACACATAGACCCCACAGAGCCCCAGGACAGTAACTAAATTAGACCCAACCAAATCATGGGAAAACAGAGAGATAATTAGTTGACACATTGGAAATAATTTTCAAAAATTGACCCTACCACTGTGACTTACCACTGTGACTGACACACAATTACGGAAAGCTTTGACTATGTACAGACTCAGTGAGCATAGCCTTGCTATTGAGAAACACTATTGTAAGCAGAATTAGGTGCCCACAAAATGAGGTGGAAACTGAGCTGCACTTCCTAACCTCCTGCCAAATGTAAGGACCATATTAGAGACACATGTTTCCCTCAGATTACACAGATCCACAAAGAATTCGAAAACTAATTTTGATTTAGATTTTGATAAACCCCCATATCTCCTAGGTGAAATACCAGTGTGCCATCACAGCAGCAAGGACAAACACCATTGTAAATACAACCCATGTTTACATGTTTTTATTTTCCTTTTTGTACTTTATGCACATAATATGACATGTCTTTAATCTTTTGAAACTTTTGTGAGTGTAATGTTTACTGTTAATTTTTATTGTTTATTTCACGTTTATTATCCCTTTCACTTGCTTTGGCAATGTTAACATATGTTTCCCATGTCAACAAAGCCCTGAAATTGAAATTGAGAGAGTGAGAGAGACAATAACAGAGAGGATGAGAGAAGAAATGCAGATAGAGATAGGGATAGAGAAGGAGAGCGAGAGATGTGGATAGAGAGAGAAGAACAGATGGAGAGAGAGCTTTTTCCCTTCCAGGAATATAGATGCCGTAGAGTGTTTAGTGAAGTATGCCAGCATCATTAGGCTAAAGTAGGTTAACAACAACAACAGATACTCAGAGACATCAGAACCCCCGTATACACATGCTCACACACGCTCACAAAAAAACACAAAAAACAAATACACACACACACACACACATAAAAAACGAAGACACACACACACACACACAAGAACAGAGAAGTCAGAACACCAACTCCCCCCGGGGAGATCTCTCCTAATGTAGAAAAAAACCTGAACTTCATGGTAATAAAAAAATGAAAACCTTACACATCGCTTTCTGCTCTCCCTTTCTCTCTATCTCTCTCCCATCTCTCTCATCTCTCTCTCTCTCTCTTTTATTCTCACTATCTCTCTCTCTGTGTATTCTGAACTCTCTCCTATTTCTCAAATCAGTTTGTTGTTTAATCTTGGAACAGAAAGAGGTAAATCAAGACAGTGAAATTATATTAACTAAGCAGCATAGTTAGAGATACAGGCTGAGTAAAGGAAGTAGAGCTGACATTCTGTGTGTGAGTGTGTGTGTGTGTGTGTGGTGCTTGTGTGCGTGCGTGTGTCAAACACTGACTGCTTCAGCATATGTGTAAAATGTCACTTCATGAGAGGAGTGAGTTGGAGGGGAGGGATGAGGATAAAACAATGTTAGTAGAAAGGAGGTGGAGGAGGGTGAAAAGCAGCCAGGTCAGCCGTAATACAAGTCAGTTTTCTACATCTTAGTCTTTTCTTATGTCCATGTCTGAGGACGTTGGGCGTGGAAACCGGCCACTAGGGGGCAACATTTTGCACTGCTACCTTCAAGTAGGTTTCGGTTTTGATAGGCTGTTGTGGACAGGGATGGGCGTAAGCATCTGCCTCCGGTGCCAAAGGTTGCAAGTCTGAATCTAGTGATAGAAGGTTGTTTTTGAGATGTTTGTTTTAAGCCAATCACAAACCTTAACCATTCAGAGTGAATGCCGAACCTTAAGATTTCTTAGTTATCGCCTAAACTTAACAGACGAAATTTGAAGTTTGAGAAACATGGTCTAATTCTGATGAGAGACTGTGAGATCTAGTTATGAAAAATATTATTTCTGGAGCAAGGAAAGGGATATGGAAGATCTTCAATTGATGAATGGATTTTGGGAAGAGAGGATGAGAAGATGATGAGGGGGTAGAGGCGGATGGGGCTGAGGGTTGTGTGGTTTGTTTAAGTTCAGGTAGCTTTCTGCCCGTTTCAGATATGTCTACAGTATGTCCTGGGAAATGTTCTTGTTACTTAAAATGTCATGCTAATCACATTAGCGCACGTTGGCTCAACCGTTCCGTGAGGGGGAGGACACCGATTCCGTAGAAGAGAAGTCATTAGGGAAATCAAAAGTATAAAAGGGGTGTAAAGATGACTCTAACCGTTTCTGTGTGCTTAGCATGCATGTGCATGTATAGCTGCATTCCCATGGACAAGACTAGGATTCTCTTGAATTTAGCTGACCACATTCCACAGGAAGCTGAATTTGAATTTGAATTTAAAAGGAAGTCGATTTTTTAATGAAATTCAATAAAATTCAAATAAATATTGTATTTTTAAATTATTATTATCTGTATGTGTAGACATATCTACACACATTTAAATGTTGACATCCGGTATGGTAACTAATAACACAATGTTATATAATAATAAATTAGAAAATTACTATATAATTTTGTAGGTTGTATATAATAATTCATATTTCGGTCCCATGTGTACTCACTGGAAAGTTTATTAGGTTCATTAAGATGGATCGATCCTACAGACACGTGCCTGTGGCTTACTATATAAAGCAGGCAGACAGGCATCGAGGCTTTCAGTTACTGTTCGATTTAACATTATAATGGGCAAAATGAGTGACCGCAGCAACTTTGAGCGTGATATGATTGTCGGTGTCAGGCACGCCAGATCCAGTACCTTAGAAACAGCTGCCCCGCTGGTCTTTTCAGATTCCACAGTGTCTACGTTTTCCCGAGAATAGTGCGACAAACAAAAAACAGCCGATCAGCTGCCATCCTGTGGGCCAAAGAGAATGTCAAGAATCGTGCAAGCTAATGGGCAGACCACAAACAGACAAATAACGGCGCAGTAAAACAGTGGTGTGCAAAACGGCATCTCGGAATGCACAACTCACCGACCCTTGTCACAGATGGGCTGTTACAGCAGACGACCAAACCAGGTTCCTATCAGCTAAAAAGAAGAAGAAGCGTCTCCAGTGGGCACCTGATCACCAACACTGGACAATCGAGGAGTGGAAAAACATTCCTTGGTCTGACGAATCCCGGTTCCTGTGGCGTCATGCTGATGGCAGAGTCAGGATTTGTTCGTAAGCAGCATGAGTCCATGGACCCATCCTGCCTGGTGTCAATGGTACAGGCTGGTGGTGGTGGTGTACAGCTGTCCAATCTGCAGCAACTCCATGATGCCATCGCGTCAGCATGGATCAACATCCCTGTGTAGTATTTCCGACTTGTAGAATCCATTCCCTGAAGAATTTAGACTGTTCTGGAGGCAAAGGAGGGTCCGACCCGGATGCTGCAGAGATGGTCATACTATCAACAGACTATCTGCTTAGTAAAGTTAGGTTTAGGGTTAGGTTTAGAATAAGGGTTAGGGATAGTTTATGTTTAGGGTTAGAATAAGGTTTAAGGTAAGCTTAGGGTTAGTAGATAGCTAATAGCTAATTGTAATGTTGTTGACAGTTATTGAACGTATTTTGAACATCTACCAACCATCTACTTGGGACTATCCAAATAAAAGTTTATCGATATTTCACTTACATGTTAGAAAGAAGAAAGAAATCAGAATGCATTCGATTAAATCAATATGCATTCGATTAAATCAGCGTTTGATATTGTTGAAACTGAAGTTGCAGCTCATTTACTGCATTTCTTTCTATACAATTCAAAAACTCTAAAATGCTATTTGGAGAACAGCAACAACAAGCAACAGCGACCCCAGCCATTATCACGTTGGCTGCTGTAGTTTAATTTATCTCCGCCGATCTAAAAACACATACAGTGCCTTCGGAAAAGTATTCTTCACATTTTGTTACAGGTTACAGCCTTAACTAAAATGTATTAAATAATTTTTTCCCCTCATAAATCTACACACAATACCCCATAATGACAAAGCAAATATATTAAAAATGAAAAACGGAAATATCACATTTACTTACTTGTTCAGACTCTTTACTCAGTACTTTCTTTGTTGAAGCACTTTTGACAGTCTTCTTGGTCTCGAGTCTTCTTGGGAAAGACGCTACAAGCTTAGCTCACCTGTATTTGGAGAGTTTCTCCCATTCTTCTCTGCAGATCCTCTCAAGCTCTTTCAGGTTGGATGGGGAGCATTGCTGAGCAGCTATTTTTAGGTCCCTTCAGAGATGTTCGATCGGGCTCAAGTATGGGCTCTGGCTGGGCCACTCAAGGACATTCAGAACCTTCGGCCCAGTCAGAGGTCCTGAGCGCTCTGGAGCAGGTTTTCATCAAGGATCTCTCTACTTTGTTCCGTTCATCAAGCCTGACTATTTTCCCAGTCCCTGCAGCTGAGAAACACCCCCACAGCATGATGCTGCCACCACCATGCTTCGCCTTAGGGAGGATGCCAGATTTCCCCCAAATTTGATAATTGGCATTCAGGCCAAAGAGCTCAATATTGGTTTCATCAGACACGAGCATCAATGTCTATCAATATCAATGTCTGAGAGTCTTTAGGTGCCTTTTGGTAAACTCCAAGCAGGCTGGCATGTGCCTTATACTGAGGAGTGGCTTCCGTCTGGCCCCTCTACCCTAAAGGCCTGATTGGTGGAGTTCTGCAGAGATGGCTGTCCTTCTGGAATGTTCTCCCATCTCCACAGAGGAATTCTGTCACTCTGTCAGAGTGACCATTGGGTTCTTGGTCGCCTCCCTGACCAAGGCCTTTCTCCCCAACTGCTCAGTTTGTCCGGGTGGCCATCTCTAGTCTTGTTGGTTCCAAACTTCTTCCATTTAAGAATGATGAAGGCCACTCTGTTCTTGGGAACCTTCAAAGCTGCAGATATATTTTGGTACCCTTCCCCAGATCTGTGCCTCGACACAATCCTGTCTCGGAGCTCTACGGACAATTCCTCTGACATTCACTGTCAACTGTGGGACCTTATAGAAACAGGTGTGTGCCTTTCAAAAGCATTTCCAATCAATTGAATAGACCACAGGTGGACTAGCATCTAGTTGTAGAAACTTCTCAATCATGATCAATAGAAACGGGATGCACCTGAGCTCAATGTTGAGTCTCATAGCAAAGGATCTGAATACTTATGTAAATAAAGCATTTCAGTTTTTTATTCTTATTAAATTTGCCACATTTCTAAAATCATGTTTTTGTTTTGTTATTATGGGGTGTTGTGTGTAGATTGCTAGGGATAAAAAAAGTCTGTAACGTAACAAAATGTGGAATAAGTCAAGGGGTCTGAATACATTCCGAATGCACTGTGGCCTATCAGCTATACAATTGGCCGCTACATATTAACTCACATTAAATCAGCTCTGGGATTATAAACTACAATTAATACATACATGGGGATCTGTTAGGAGAAAATATATATTTTATAAGCACAATTTAACTTCTTAGTGATCCCTTCGCGCGCCAATCCCGGATTTGACAACACCCAGTGAAATAGCAGCGTGCCCAATTCAAAAACAGAAATACTCATAATAATAATTCATGAATCATACAAGTGTTATACATCGGTTTAAAGAGGAACTTCTTGTTAATCCAGCCACAGTGTCAGATTTCAAAAAGGCTTTACGGTGAAAGCAAACCATGCTATTATCTGAGGACAGCACCCCATCAAACAAACACATTGAAAATCATATTTCAACCCGCCAGGCACGACACAAAAGTCAGAAATAACGATATAATTCATGCCTTACCTTTGAAAACCTTCTTCTGTTGGCACTCAATTATGTCCATTAAACATCACAAATGGTCCTTTTGTTTGATTAATTCTGTCGTTATATCCCCCAAATTTCCAATTATTTGCCGTGTTTGATTCAGAAAATACACCGGTTCCAACTCGCGCAACATGACTACGAAGTATCTAATAAGTTACCTGTAAACTTGATCCAAACATTTCAACCAACTTTCCTAATCCAACTTGAGGTATTTTTAAACGTAAATAATCTATAAAATTTAAGACGGAATAAACTGTGTTCAATACCGAACGAAAACAAAGTGGTGTGAGCTTTCAGGTCGCGCTCCCAATCCGCGACAGTACACTTGGCTCGACTCCCAGAATGGACTCCCAGAATGGAAATGGCTACCTCTTCATTTCTCAAAGGAAAAACATCAACCAATTTCTAAAGACTGTTGACATCTATTGGAAGCGATAGGAACTGCAAGCAAGTGCCGATCTAGAAATCTAGATCCACCTAGAAATTAATTGAAAAGAGAGTGACCTCGAGGTTTCGCCTGCCAAATAGGTTCTGTTATACTCACAGACATAATGTTAACAGTTTTAAAACGTTAAGAGTGTTTTCTATCCAAATCTACCAATTATATGCATATCCTAGCTTCTGGGCCTGAGTAGCAGGCAGTTTACTTTGGGCAAGTCATTCATCCGGATGTGAAAATACTGCCCCCCTAGCCTTAAGAAGTTTTAAACAAATTGCTTTACAGAATAAAACATAAACAAATAAAATAAATGTGTGCTGTTATAATTTAATTTACTGCAGTTATACACATTGTTTCATTACTTATGCAATGTTGATATGATATCTGAGTGAAATTGACTAACAAAATCAATGACAGCCCCATGAAAGTCAGGGCCCCTGTGCTCATGCACTGTATGCCCAGCCCGAATTCTGCCATGATTATTACAAGTTCAGATATCTGGCTAGATTAACTAAATGATCCAGTCTGGAAAAAATCAACTGTAGCTGATATGGGCTAATTGAGTAATGTCAGTGAGTGACATATAACAAGAGTTATGGGTATTATCTACTATATTAATAATGGGAATTGATGGGAAATGATGGGAAATGATGTAAATATATCACTAGCCACTTTAAACAATGCTACCTTATATAACCTTATATAATGTTACTTACCCTACATTATTCATCTCATATGCATACGTATATACTGTACTCTATATCATCGACTGTATCCTTATGTAATACATGTATCACTAGCCACTTTAACTATGCCACTTTGTTTACATACTCATCTCATATGTATATACTGTACTCGATACCATCTACTGTATCTGCCTATGCTGCTCTGTACCATCACTCATTCATATATCCTTATGTACATATTCTTTATCCCCTTACACTGTGTACAAGACAGTAGTTTTGGAATTGTTAGTTAGATTACTTGTTGGTTATTACTGCATTGTCGGAACTAGAAGCACAAGCATTTCGCTACACTCGCATTAACATCTGCTAACCATGTGTATGTGACAAATAAAATTTGATTTGATTTGATTTATTATATACTATTATATAAGAGTAAAATTCAGACTGAGTTTAATTTGAATGTATTTTTCATACCTCGGTGTCTTCTCATGTAGCTGCCAGTACTTGCAATAAATTCAACAAACTACGTGCTGTGTGAAGTTTGACTCAATCTGTGTCTCTGGAGAAGGGGGGGGGGGGGGGGGGGGGTTGGATAAAGGTTATAAAATCCAGACAGGTGTCTCTGGAGAAGGGGAGGGGGGGAGGTTGGATAAAGGTTATAAAATCCAGACAGGTGTCTCTGGAGAAGGGGGGGGGGGGGGGGGGGTTGGATAAAGGTTATAAAATCCAGACAGGTGTCTCTGGAGAAGGGGAGGTGTCATACGACTGAGGAGAGGAAGACGCCACAGAAAATAAACAAAATAAAAAAAGTTTAGAATCGTATTTGACTGAAGTATTTACTGTATATTTTCATATTTTTTCTGTCAACAACAAACAGAATCTACAGAAAGTTTACCAGCAGACCTCAGACCTGTGATTATATTATTACACATTAATCAGTTCTGCTTCCTGATTCCAGATCTGGTTCCTGGGTGCCTATGTCCGAGTGAAGGGCAGCCAGGTCACTCAAAATCCTATTTTAAATTTGATGTCCTTCCAGGTCCCCCAGGACGTGGTGGGATGCCTTCAAAACCCGGCCACTAGGGGCAACGGTGAGCGCTATTACCATCAAGTAGACTGGGGTTTAGCTAGGGCGCTGTGGACGGGGACAGGGGATGGGCGTAAGCCGTGTAAGAGTTCAATCCGAGTGCTAGCTACTCATTTGAATTGTTTTTGTTTTAACCCTTTCCCAAACCTTAACTCTTAACTGAACAATTCTGAATAAATGCCTAAACTTAAACTTCAGATTTTGACATTTGTATGTTTTTTTTATTTGTTTATTTAATGATCCCCATTACTTCCTGCTTTCAACACTTCCTGGGGTTCAAAAAAGATTAAGGCAAATACAAAACATAAAGTTTATAAAACAGTACATCATACAATGTGTGTGTGTGTGTGTGCGTGTGGGGGGGGGGGGGGGGGGGTTGGATAAAGGTTATAAAATCCAGACAGGTTGATATCCTGGGGACCTAATCAGGCTTTAATTCCAATCACTTGCATGGCTAGCCACATCGACGGTGCACACACACACCCACCAACGCACACACACACACACACACACGGACATACACAAGCACAAGCACACGCACACACACAATGAGGGAGAGGAGAGGAGAGGAGAGGAGAGGAGAGGAGAGGAGAGGAGAGGAGAGGAGAGAGGAGAGGAGAGGAGAGGAGAGGAGAGGAGAGGAGAGGAGAGGAGAGGAGAGGAGAGGAGAGGAGAGGAGAGGAAAAGGTCTCTTGGAAGTTGGACCAGCAAACACAACAATATAACTTTATATGAACTTATTCTTGAACTCTAACTGTTGTCAATGAAAGTCGTGTCAGGTTCGTTGTGTCTCTCCTGAGGCTAAGTACAAGCCATGAACCAGTGTTGAGAAGAGCAGAGATTACCATCTCAGCCTCAGGTGAACTCATGTTTAATGGAAGAAACTATCGACAAACAGCCTGGAGTCAAAACCAGGGAATACATCTTTACAAATAGGTGCTTTTCTGAAGGAATCTTAGTCTAATCATGAAAAATAAAAAATAAAGATAAAGACTTGAAAAATTATTGTGACATGATGGATTTAAACACTACGGTTTTAAATGGCATTAATTTGAAATGCTCCGATACTAAAGATAGGGTTTGGTTCAGTGTCTCTTTCATAATGTATGAAGAGGCCAGTCAGAAACAGAGCAGGGTCATGATGTATAATGGGGACCTATCAGAAACAGCAGGGTCATGATGTATGATGGGGACCTATCAGAAACAGCAGGGTCATGATGCATGATGGGGACCTATCAGAAACAGCAGGGTCATGATGCATGATGGGGACCTATCAGAAACAGAGCAGGGTCATGATGTATGATGGGGACCTATCAGAAACAGACAATGACCAGGATGTATGATGGGGACCTATCAGAAACAGACAATGACCAGGATGTATGATGGGGACCTATCAGAAACAGCAGGGTCATGATGTATGATGGGGACCTATCAGAAACAGAGCAGGGTCATGATGTATGATGGGGACCTATCAGAAACAGCAGGGTCATGATGTATGATGGGGACCTATCAGAAACAGACAATGACCAGGATGTATGATGGGGACCTATCAGAAACAGACAATGACCAGGATGTATGATGGGAACCTATCAGAAACAGAGCAGGGTCATGATGTATGATAGGGCCTTATCAGAAACAGACAATGACCAGGATGTATGATGGGGACCTATCAGAAACAGACAATGACCAGGATGTATGATGGGGACCTATCAGAAGCAGAGCAGGGTCATGATGCATGATGGGGACCTATCAGAAACAGACAATGACCAGGATGTATGTTGGGGGCCTATCAGAAACAGAGAATGATCATGATGTATGATGGGGACCTATCAGAAACAGACAATGATCATGATGTATGATGGGAACCTATCAGAAACAGAGAATGATCATGATGTATGATAGGGCCTTATCAGAAAGAGACAATGAGAAATTAGATGTGCAGGTAAAAAATTACCAGAGTGAACCTGAACCTGATTAAATTGATAAATGATTGATGGTTGTTAATATAGAATAAAACGAACATGATGAAAGCTGATGACTGTAGTCGTGAGTAGAGAAGGAGATATGAAGGGGTTGATTTCACGATGGGAAGATAATGGTAAAAATACATTACTCTCAAATCTGGTTGTCTGTTTTTCAGTGTGTTTTATACCCAAAGAGAGATACAAAGAGACAGACCATGGAAGAGTTCCTCACAATGAATATGTTGATTTGCTTCAAAAAGACAGAATCACCCTGGCCTGAGATAAGAGTTCAGTTTCATATCACTCCCTCACTCACTCACTCACTCACTCACTCACTCACTCACTCACTCACTCACTCACTCACTCACTCACTCACTCACTCACTCACTCAGGTCCTTAGATTCCCTCTCTCTGCTTCACTCGTTTCCTCTCCCCAGAATATCTCTCCCTCTTTTCTCTCTTCTCTTATCCTTCACTGTCTGTTCGGTTTATATCACTGTCTGATGAGTAACGCGTTATTTTCAAAATACATGCACACACACACACACACACACACACACACACGCACGCACACACACATACACACACGCGCACACTGCTTAAGTTTAACTCCTCTGTTGTCTTATATTGTTCCAGGGACAAGCCAGCACTCAAAGTGTGTTAGTGTGTGTGTGTGTGTGTGTGTGTGTGTGTGTGTGTGTGTGTGTGTGTGTGTGTGTGTGTGTGTGTGTGTGTGTGTGTTTGTAAAGAATGCTCTCGCTCACAAACTGTCACAAAATATTTATTTATCTTCATTTCATTCTTCGTTTGTTTTAATATAGAAACATTTCATTCTTCTCTTCTTCTCTGGTTCAGGCCCTTTCCCCATTTGTTTTCATTAGTTTAAACTGTTTGATGCCTATTTGAATGTGTGCCAGAGATGAACCCACTTCCTGGAGCTAAGTCATGATGTCATATCGAGGACTTAACACTTATGTCATTAACAGCCCTGACAGCTGCTGTCGACTAAGGACAACTCACTGTACACACTCATGATGTCTAGGTCAGCTGACTGACTAAATACCATCTTATATAAATAATACCTTGTATCATGACTGTTTAGTTAGTCATTAGTGTTACACAAAACAGAGATTTCTATAAACAGCAGGGACAACTCAACTCCTCTCTGTGAAAGTCAGGCCAGTAGAAGTTCAGAAAGAAAATAGTATTTGAAAAGTTATTAGTTGGTCAACGTCGTGGGACTGGATTCAGGAATTGGATGCTTCCTGATATAGAGTGTAAAACAATATAGTAAGAGGTGACATATTGATGCTGGAGGGTGGAAATAAGGCCAATGTGGGCCAATGACTCTTGAGATTTAGAAAATAACTGGTGCAAAATCGAAAGGAGATTTGAAAAAGCACAACTTTTCCCTGTTACATATCTACAGCAAAGTTATACCTCTGTCCAGCTTACTCTGGTTTTCCCTGTTTAAATATTCAAGGTATTTACTTGACGTTAAAACGTCTAGGAACTGTTTGTTTACCCTTTTATAAACACAGATAGTGGGGTACGTGATGTACTATACAGGTATCCGTAGCTGAACGTGCATTACGCAGCGTGTGACGTAACGTTTGACGTGTAGTCAGACTGTACTTCAGTAAAATCTCAACAGATCTCCCGCTGTCCCACTCATTTATATTGTAACAACAACGTAACACGGTGTCAGTATAAATCACAACAAATGGGTTTACAACCAGCATCCAGCTTGTGTCTACAAGGACATCTGGCCGAAAAACTGGAAGAGATGGATACAAAGGTTTTAATTGTTTACTAACGTGAGTGGTTTTGCTGAAAAGGAGGAAAATGCGCAATGTGCTACGTGTCACGTTCTGACCTTTATTTCCTTTGTTTTGTATTTATTTAGTATGGTCAGGGCGTGAGTTGGGTTGGGCAGTCTATGTTTGTTTTTCTATGATTTGGGTATTTCTATGTTTCGGCCTAGTATGGTTCTCAATCAGAGGCAGGTGTCATTAGTTGTCTCTGATTGAGAATCATACTTAGGTAGCCTGGGTTTCACTGTGTGTTTGTGGGTGATTGTTCCTGTCTCTGTATTTGCATCAGATAGGGCTGTTTTAGGTTTTAGGTTTCTTGTTTTGTTAGTCTGTTCATGTATAGTTGTCTTTATTAAAAAACCATGAATAGAAACCACGCTGTGTTTTGGTCCGCCTCTCCTTCAAATCAAGAAAACCGTTACACTACGTTCCTACACGTCACGGGAGAGGAAGCACTCGAGGTATGCAACATGTTTGAATTTGCTGAAAGCGAGAAAGACAAGATAGGCATGCTGAAACAGAAATTCACTATTGTGAACCCAGGAGGAACCTACCTTATATTCTTATATATATTTTTTACGAGGGTTCACGGCCAATCAGAAAGTATTGGTGCTTACTGACTTGGAAGGACAAAATACTGTGAGTTCGGTCAACTGCATGATTCATTAAGAAGAGAGAATCGTTTGTGGCACAAAAGATGAACAAGTCAGAGGCAGGCTGTTGAGAGAGGCAGATCTCACATTGGCTCACGCTACTGATGAGTGTTGTGGCAGTGAAATCACATCCAGTGAGGTAAAAATGCTCAACGAGGAAGTTGAAGTTCACAAAATAAAGTGTCAGAACTACAAAGATGTTTTACAGGAACAGAGCAAAGGCAGTTCAAGATCAACAAAGCATGTGTGTAAACTGAAACAGATGTGGATACAAGCACTCACACAGAAAAATGCCCAGCCTATGCTCAAGTATGTATATCCTGACAAAGGAATAATCACTTTGCCAAGATGTGCAAATCACAGAGCCAGCAGAGCCAACCAAGGAAAATGCATGCAATTGAGCAGAGTGAGGAGAATGACCGTATGTTCCTAGGTACAGCTGAAGTTGAGATGACTGCAAAATCAAAACACATTGAAGCTGTCACTGCAGACAAGGACAATGACAAAGAGAAACAGACTGAAAATAAACAACAAAGATGTGACATTCAAGCTTGACACAGAGTGCAACATAATGTCTTCAAATATCTTCAACTCCCTCAGACTGAGAGAGAAGTTGAAGAAGTCCACCTGCAAAACTGATTACCTATTCTGGTCACCAGATGTCACCATTGGGTTATAAATCATTCATCTGTATGTACAAAGGACAGAGACACAAGGTTGAGTTCCACATTATTAAAGAGATGCTCCAGCAATTATCGGGTTAGTCACATGTCAAAAACTAGGCATGGTGAAGAGAACACATGATGTCACAGTCAAAGACAATGATATACTGAAAGACTTCAAGGATCTGTTTTCTGGTCTAGGTTGCCAGGACAACGTCATATACAGTTAGACCTTACAGTTGCACCAGTTGTACAAACGGACCGAGATGTGTTCCAGTTGTTCTCAAAGACGAGATCGTTAAGAAACGACACAGAATGGAACACATGGAACTGATCACTGAGCAGACAGAACCGACAGACTGAGTTCGTAGTATGGTCACAGTGGTCAAACCTAACAAGATCTGGACATGTATAGATCCGCAGGACTTGAATAAAGCGATCAAACAGGGAGCACTACCCGCTGCTCGCTGTTGAGGAAGTCATATCCAGGATACCAAACACTAAGATATTCTCTGTACTGGATACCGAACAACTGTTCTGGAAGATAAAATCCAAGCTCTATACATTCAACACGCCCATAGGGAGATATTGATTCCTGTGTTAACCCTTTTGCTTCTCATCTGTTTCTGAGGTGTTCCAGAGATGATTGAAGGCCTGGATGGAGTCGTCAACATCATCCATCACTTGTTGGTCTGGGGTGAAACTATGGAAGAACATGACTGCAGACTGGTCAAGCTGCTACAGAGACCTAGAGAGTACAAACTAAACAAGAATAAATGTAATATCAGAATGACAGAGATAAAGTACATTGCTAATGGCCAATGTTCTGAAACCAGCTGATGAGAAGGTGATGGTTGTGGTGCAGATGCCTCCACCTGAAGACAAACAAGTCCTGCAGAGATTCATGGGCATGCTACAGTATCTTTCCAAATTCATTCTCAACCTGTCTGAGGTTAGCGCTTCCACTCAGAAAGCTACTCGAGAGTGACGCTGAATGTAATTTGGAGCAAAACCAGAATAACTGCCATGCCCTGGCCATAGAGAGGGTTTTATTCTCTATTTTGGTTAGGCCAGGGTGTGACTAGGGTGAGCATTCTAGTTTCTTTATTTCTATGTTTTCTATTTCTTTGTGTTTGGCCGGGTGTGGTTCTCAATCAGAGGCTATAGTTGTCTCTGATTGAGAATCATACTTAGGCAGCTTTTTCCCACCTGTGTTTTGTGGGTAGATGTTTTCTGTTTTATGTCTGCACCAGACAATACTGTTTCGTTTTGTTCCACTTTGTTCTTTTGTGTCAGTGTTCAGTTTAAATAAATACCATGAACACGTACCACGCTGCTTCTTTGGTCCACTCCTTCTTCATGCAACGATGAGTGTTACAATAACAGTTTTGAGAAACTAAAAAGACTGGCAACAAATGCACCAACACTGAAATTCTATGACATGAATAAACACTGTCAGTAGATGTCAGTTCAGGAATTATTGGAGCAGTCATACTCCGAGATGGTAGCATATGATTCTCAACTCACAGACTGTCCACGTAGATATGCACAAATGGAGAAGGAACTACTTGCCATAGTCTACGGATGCGAGAAGTTCCATCAGTACGTGTAAGGCAGAGCGATCACAAACCCCTTGAGAGCATATTCAAGAAGTCGCTGCATCAAGCTCTTTCAAAGCTGCCGAGGATGTTGCTCCGACTTCAAAGATACGTTCTCACTGTCACCTACGAGTCAAGCAAAGTAATGCACATAGCAGACACATTGAGAAGAGCCAACCTCAACGAACAGAATGAAGATCTGCTGGGAGAGGAGTTGGAGGTTAAGTGGATCACACCTCAGCTGCCAATCCCAGAAGAGAAACTTCAAGCGTTCAGGAAAGCAACAGCAGAAGATCCCACAATACACTGCTGAGAGAAACAACGATGAGCGTATGGCCCAGTGAATAGAGTGCGGTTCCCAAAGAAATTAATCCATACTGGACATTCAAGGAGGCAATCAGCTACACTTCAGGACGGATGTTCAAAGCCGCAAAGCTTATTGTACCAAATCAACTGAGGCAAGAAATGCTGAACATAGTTCACAAATTACACCTGGACAAAAGTCAAGTGCAAAGAAATAGCAAGAGACATTCAATATTGGCCAGGTATGTCAACACAGATTGAGGACATTGTGTCTCAGTGCACTGTCTGTAACGCCAACAAGAACAGCAACCCGGGAGAGCCGTTGATTCCACACACTCCACCGGAAGGACCACGGGCTGATCTGTTTCGTTACTACGTCTACAACTATCTTTTCCGAATATCCAGAGATCACCAAACTGAGTGAAACTACGAGCAGAGGTGTTATCAGCCTGCAGGAACCCAGTCTACCACAAGGAGTGGCTAGGGCGCAATGAGCCAAATAAAGCCCCCCACGCCCAGGCAAACCCTCCCCTAACCCGGATGACGCTGGGCCAATTGTGCTCCATCCTATGGGACTCCTGGCCACGGCTGGTTGTGGCACAGCCCAGGAATTAATCTGGGTCTGTAGTAATGCCTCTAGCATGTAGTAATGCCTCTAGCATTGGAATGCAGTGCCCCCCGTGTTCAGATGTTTTGCTGAAAAATGGGAGCACATCATTTCCAGTCCAGGGCATGCTCAGTCAAATGGACAATTGGAGAGGACTGTGCTCAAGAACCTGCTCAAGAAGGCACAAAGTTGATCTACTGAAGAACCACAACACGCCATTAGAGGGCATGGGGTTATCACCAGCCCAAATACTAATGGGACAACGACTGAAGTCCAAGTTGCCAACCTCTACTAACCTACTGTCTCCTGAAGGTAACATTCAAATCCAAGATAAGCTGAGGAACAGACAGCTTAAACAGAAAAGCTATCAGACGAACCATCAATCAGGAAAAGCATCAAAACCAGACTAAGATTGAATCCTACTACACTGGCTCATTGGATAAAGCACGGCTTGCAAATTATTAAGGATTACAAAGGGAAAGCCAGCCGCAAGCTGCCCCGCTACTTGAGCCTAGTGATGCGAGCCTAGAAGATGAGCTACATGCCTTCTGTGCTTGCTTCGAGGCAAGCAACACTGAACCATACATGAGAGCACCAGCTGTTCCAGACGACAGTATGGTCACGCTCTTCGTATCCAATGTGTGTAAGCCCTTTAAACAGGTCAACTTTCACAAGGCTGTAGGGCCAGACAGATAACTAGGATGCGTACTCAGAGCATGCGCTGAGCAACGGGCAAGTGTCTTCACTGACATTTTCAACCTCTCCCTGACTGATTCTGTAATACTTACATGTTTCAAGCAAACCACTATAGTCCCTGTGCCCAAGAACAACAAGGTAACCTGTCTAAATGACTACCGCCCTGTAGCACTCACGTATGTAGCCATGAAGTGCTTTGAAAGGCTGGTCACATCAACCCCATCATCCCAGAAACCCCCACTACATTTTGCATACTGCCCCAACAGATCCACAGATGACGCAATCCACATTACCCTTTCCCATCTGGACAGCTCAACGTTCAACCCCATAGTGCCCTCAAACCTCATCACTAATCTAAGGACCTTGGGACTGTTGTGTCTTTAGCATCATTAAATTGAAGATGAATCTTTATCAAATGACTCTCTGTAATTATTGTTACGCGATTAAACTGATTAATCATGTAACTGTAATTAACTAGGAAGTCGGGGCACCAAGGAAAATATTCAGATTACTAAGTTATGATTCCTAATATAACTTTTCAGATGTTTGCATATCTGATCAATAGTCTTCTGATTAATGAATTATTTATTTTACCTCACGTTAGTTTCATTCCAAACATCGTAAATTGTTGGTTATCTGCACGAACCCAGTCTTCACTATGAGTCATCCATACATCAATTGTCTTAAATAATGTATTTATTAACTAACCATACAATCACAGAAGTGCACACAAAAACAAACAAAGTACAAGAAATGATAGGGGAATGTGCCCTAGTGGGCTAAACCGGCATGGCGGCTTGGTGTACAAAAGGGAAGTGGGGGTCGACTGAGATTAGACAACACAGTTGGGGGTTGTTCACATCTCTGCTAGCCAGTTCACTGAAAGGGCTAGCGTCATGACACTGCATTACAAAGGGCTCATGATCATGCCAATGGCCTCATAAAGAAGAGTCCTGTTGAGATGGCACAGTAGCTCCAGGAATTTACGACCTCTCTCTGACAACAGCAGCCTGTGTAGGGATGGGGCTTGCTGTACCCAAGGAGGGCATCGTCATGACAGGACTAAACACCCCCCTCTGCAACTGGATCCTGGACTTCCTGACGGGCCTCCACCAGGTGCTAATGGTAGGCAACAACACATCTGTCAAGCTGATCCTCAACAGGAGCCCCCTCAGGGGTGCGTGCTTAGTCCCTTTCTATACTTCCTGTTCACCCACGACTGCGTGGCCACACACGACTCCAACACCATCATTAAGTTTTGATGACGAAACGGTGAGACAACCTACAGGGAGGAGGTCAGAGACCTGGCAGTGTCATGCCAGAACAACAAATCAAATCAAATCAAATCAAATTTTATTTGTCACATACACATGGTTAGCAGATGTTAATGCGAGTGTAGCGAAATGCTTGTGCTTCTAGTTCCGACAATGCAGTAATAACAAGTAATCTAACTAACAATTCCAAAACTACTGTCTTGTACACAGTGTAAGGGGATAAAGAATATGTACATAAGGATATATGAATGAGTGATGGTACAGAGCAGCATAGGCAAGATACAGTAGATGGTATCGGGTACAGTATGTACAAATGAGATGAGTATGTAAACAAAGTGGCATAGTATAGTATAAAGTGGCTAGTGATACATGTATTACATAAGGATACCGTCGATGATATAGAGTACAGTATATACGTATGCGTATGAGATGAATAATGTAGGGTAAGTAACATTTATATAAGGTAGCATTGTTTAAAGTGGCTAGTGATATATTTACATCATTTCCCATCAATTCCCATTATTAAAGTGGCTGGAGTTGAGTCAGTGTCAGTGTGTTGGCAGCAGCCACTCAGTGTTAGTGGTGGCTGTTTAACAGTCTGATGGCCTTGAGATAGAAGCTGTTTTTCAGTCTCTCGGTCCCAGCTTTGATGCACCTGTACTGACCTCGCCTTCTGGATGATAGCGGGGTGAACAGGCAGTGGCTCGGGTGGTTGATGTCCTTGATGATCTTTATGGCCTTCCTGTGACATCGGGTGGTGTAGGTGTCCTGGAGGGCAGGTAGTTTGCCCCCGGTGATGCGTTGTGCAGACCTCACTACCCTCTGGAGAGCCTTACGGTTGAGGGCGGTGCAGTTGCCATACCAGGCGGTGATACAGCCCGCCAGGATGCTCTCGATTGTGCATCTGTAGAAGTTTGTGAGTGCTTTTGGTGACAAGCCGAATTTCTTCAGCCTCCTGAGGTTGAAGAGGCGCTGCTGCGCCTTCTTCACGATGCTGTCTGTGTGAGTGGACCAATTCAGTTTGTCTGTGATGTGTATGCCGAGGAACTTAAAACTTGCTACCCTCTCCACTACTGTTCCATCGATGTGGATAGGGGGGTGTTCCCTCTGCTGTTTCCTGAAGTCCACAATCATCTCCTTAGTTTTGTTGACGTTGAGTGTGAGGTTGTTTTCCTGACACCACACTCCGAGGGCCCTCACCTCCTCCCTGTAGGCCGTCTCATCGTTGTTGGTAATCAAGCCTACCACTGTTGTGTCGTCCGCAAACTTGATGATTGAGTTGGAGGCGTGCGTGGCCACGCAGTCGTGGGTGAACAGGGAGTACAGGAGAGGGCTCAGAACGCAACCTTGTGGGGCCCCAGTGTTGAGGATCAGCGGGGAGGAGATGTTGTTGCCTACCCTCACCACCTGGGGGCGGCCCGTCAGGAAGTCCAGTACCCAGTTGCACAGGGCGGGGTCGAGACCCAGGGTCTCGAGCTTGATGACGAGCTTGGAGGGTACTATGGTGTTGAATGCCGAGCTGTAGTCGATGAACAGCATTCTCACATAGGTATTCCTCTTGTCCAGATGGGTTAGGGCAGTGTGCAGTGTGGTTGAGATTGCATCGTCTGTGGACCTATTTGGGCGGTAAGCAAATTGGAGTGGGTCTAGGGTGTCAGGTAGGGTGGAGGTGATATGGTCCTTGACTAGTCTCTCAAAGCACTTCATGATGACGGATGTGAGTGCTACGGGGCGGTAGTCATTTAGCTCAGTTACCTTAGCTTTCTTGGGAACAGGAACAATGGTGGCCCTCTCAACTTCACCCTCAATGTGAGCAAGACAGAAGAACTGATCGTAGACTACAGAAAAAGGGGTCAGGGGTCAGAGCACGCCCGCATTAACATCAAAGGGGCTGTAGTGAAACAGGTCAAGAGCCTCAAGTTCCTTGGCGTCCAAATCACTAACTATGATGGTCCAGACATAACAAGATAGTTGTGAAGAGGGCACGACAATGCCTTTTTCCCCTCAAGATTTGGCACATGTCCGCAGACCCTCAAGAAGTTCTACAGCTGCACCATTGAAATCATGCTGCCTGGTTGCATCACCATTTGGTATGGTAACTGCTTGGCATTCGACCGCAAGGTGCTACAGAGGGTAGGCCGTACAGCCCAGTACATCACTGTGGCCAAGCTTCTTGCCATCCAGGACCTCTATACCAGGCAGTGTCAGAGGAGGGCCTTAAAAATGGTCAAAGACCATGCATATTCTAGTATCTGGTCCTGAGAAATAGCCCGTTTACTTTGGGAACGTTATTTTTCCAAAAATGAAAATAGTGCCCCCTAGCCTTAAGAGATCGCTATATTTCACTTGTGATTTCATGAATATGAATATTTTCTAGTAAGATTATTTGACAGTTTGCTATTTGCTATTTAGCGTAGTTGATGACAATTATCCCGGATCCGGGATGGGTGGTTCAAAAAGTTAACTTCTTTGATATAGGGGGCGCTCTTTTAATTTTTGGATAAAAAAACGTTCTCGTTTTAAACAAGATATTTTGTCATGAAAAGATGCTCGACTATGCATATAATTGACAGATTTGGAAAGAAAACACTCTGACGTTTCCAAATCTGCAAAGATATTGTCTGTGAGTGCCACAGAACTGATGCTACAGGTGAAACCAAGATGAAATTTCAAACAGGAAGTGCCCCCAGATTTTGAAGGCGCTGTGTTTCAATGAGTCCTTATATGGCTGTGTATGGGTCACGAATGAGCTTACACTTTCTGTCGTTTCCCCATAGTGTTGACAGCATTGTGACGTATTTGTAGGCATATCATTGGAAGATTGACCATTTTACACTACATATACCAGGTGGCCGCTTGGTGTCCTCCGTCGCAATTATTGCGTAATCTCCAGCTGCATGTATTTTTCTGTTTGCTTCCGAGGAGAAACCCAACTGCCACGAATGATTTATCATCGAATAGATATGTGAAAACACCTTGAGGATTGATTCTAACCAATGTTTGCCATGTTTCTGTCGATATTATGGAGTTAATTTGGAAAAAAGTTTGGCGTTGTAATGACAGAATTTTCGTTTTTTTTTCTTAGCCAAACGTGATGAACAAAACGGAGCGATTTTTCCTAAACAAATAATATTTTTGGAAAAAAATTAACATTTGCTATCCAACTGAGAGTCTCCTCATTGAAAACATCCGAAGTTCTTCAAAGGTAAATTATTTTATTTGAATGATTTTCTTGTTTTTGTGAAAATGTTGCCTGCTGAATGCTAGGCTTAATGCTATGCTAGCTATCAATACTCTTACACAAATGCTTGTGTAGCTATTGTTGAAAAGCATATTTTGAAAATCTGAGATGACAGTATTGTTAACAAAATGCTAAACTTGTGAGTAAATATATTTCTTTCATTTCATTTGCGATTTTCATGAATAGGTAACGTTGTGTTATGGTAATGAGCTTGAGGCTATGATTACGCTCCCGGATACGGGTTTGCTCGACGCAATAAGTTTTAATTAAGTAAGCATTTCTTTGTAAGGTCTAAACCTGTTGTATTCAGTGCATGTGACAAATAATATTTGACTTGATTTGATTTTGATACATGCAGGAGAAAACGTCATGTGTGACAACCAGCTGTCATGCTGAACAGACATGAGTACTCAGACATGAGTACTGAGTACTGAGTACCCATTCCAGGTCATTTGTTGTTCGTACGCCGGATGTAAGAATCTACAGGAGAACAAGAGTTTTCTCAAACGGAGTCAGAGAGAGACATCAGACTCTGGCTTCAAAAACACTCATGTGGATGATGACGATCAGTCAGCATCTAACAAGATCACATCCCAGCCTGAGACACCTCAGAGACAGTTACAACCATGTCAGACAACTAGATCAGGTAGAGAGATCAAAGTTTCTACTAGATTCCAAGACAACAAAAAAATGTGCAGCACAGATGTACACTTATACTGAACAAAAATATAACAGCAACAACAATGTTTTTACTGAGTTGCAGTTCATATAAGGAAATCATATAATTTAAATAAATTCATTAGGTCCTAATTTATTGATTTCACATGACTGGGCAGGGATGCAGCCATGGGTGGGCCTGGGAGGGCATAGGCCCACCCACTGGGGAGCCAATACGAATGAATTTTTCCCCACAAAAGGGATTTGTTAGAGACATAAATACTCCTCAGTTCCATAGGCTGTCCATGTGGCTGGTCTCAGATGTTCCGCAGTTGAAGTCGGATGTGGATGTCCTGGGCTGTTGGTCTGCCGGTTGGATGTACTGTCAAAGCATGCCAATTGCACGCTCCCTGAAAACTTGAGACATTGTGTGACAAAACTTCACAATTTAGAGTGTCCTTTTATTGCCCCCCAGCACAAGGTGCACCTGTGTAATGATCATGCTGTTTAATCAGCATCTGGATATACCACACCTGCCAGGTGGATGGATTATCTTATAGTGTATAAGTATGTATTGCTTTGTTTAGTTTGCTGGAAGTCATATACACCGGCACATTTCAGGCATTATTTAATCTTCGTGAAGAAAATAAAAACAACTTAATGATGAGATGTGATATACAGGGATCCGTAGCTGAACTGGAGTGGTACTTCTGTAAAAACTAGAGAGTTCTAAACAGATCGCTGTCTGACTCTACTGTAACAATGTAACAGGGTAGGCACGACACACACACACTCACACGCACACACACACACGCATGCACGCATACACGCACGCACACACACACGCACGCACGCACGCACGCACGTACGCACGCACGCACGCACGCACGCACGCACGCACGCACGCACGCACGCACGCACGCACACACACACACACACACACACACACACACACACACACACACACACACACACACACACACACACACACACACACACACTATTGACACACAATGGTTTCATTGATTCAGACCTATTTAGAGACTTCTATTGATTCAGACCTGTTTAGAGACCTCTATTGATTCAGACCTGTTTAGAGACTTCTAATGATTCAGACTAAGTTTTGGTCACGTAATCCTCTCTTCCCAGTTGGCTCCGGGACTGAAATACCCGGCTCTATTTTACAATAATTGCCATGTTGGCATGAAACTGTTTTTTCTCATTGCTCTTTGTTTATTTTTCTCTTATTTTAATTGTATAAATATACAGCTTGCAAATAAACACACAATTACACATGCAATCACTCACACACACACACCAAGGGAGATGGGAGTGGAGGGGTGGGGGGGGTGTCTTACAGTAAGTGTGGATGCTACCCGAACAATGCCTGGTTAAAATACCCCATTGTCTCTCAGTCCTCTCTTCTCTCCAAGCACAGACTCAAATTCCTTTATTCATCGTTTGGCAGCCGTGTAGTTTCTCCCCCCGCCCTCCTTGTAACTAGATATTTCCTCTCTCCCTCCATTCTTTGGTTTGCTTTGTAATTATGGCATTGTTTAGTGTGTGCCAAGTCCTTCTGAACATCAACTGTATATTCATTCTCTACTGGATCCAAAAGTCCTGCTCAATCTGAGCATGCAGAAACCCATTCTGTCAACATTCTGGCAAGCTTTCTACTTTTTTTTTGTTTCTTTTAGTGTTTTTCTTCTAATTTTCTTACTCGATTTGTTTTGTGCATTACTTCATACCATCCAGGCAGAACTATTGGAATATGAATCGTTGTGTATTCACTGTCCACACGACCTTTGTCCTTTTGAATCCTACTACACCGGCTCTTATGCTCGTCGGATGTGGTAGGGCTTGCAAACTATTACAGACTACAAAGGGAAATCCAGCCATGAGCTGCCCAGTGATGCGAACCTCCCACACAAGCTAAATGCCTTTTATGCTCGCTTCAGGGTAAGCAACACTGAAGCATCATGAGAGCACCAGCTGTTTTTGATTTGATTTGATTTGATTTGATTTGATTTGTTCCGGAAGACTGTGTGATTACGCTCTCGGTAGACGATTTGAGCAAGACCTTTAAACAGATCAACACTCACGGGGCCAGACGGATTCGCAGGACTTGTATTCAGAGCATGGGTGTACCAACTGGCAGGTGTCTTCACTGACATTTTCAACCTCTCCCTGTCCGAGTCTGTAATTCCAAAATGTTTCAAGCAGACCACCATAACCTGCCTAAATGACTACCGACCCTTAGCACTCACATCTGTTGCCATGAATTGCTTTGAAAGGCTGGCCATGGCTCACATCAACACCATTATCCTAGAAACCCTAGACCCACTCCAATTTACATACCGCCCAAAACAGACACACAGATGATGGAATCTCTATTGCATTCCACACTGCCCTTTCCCAACTAGACAAAGGGAACACATGTGAGAATGCTTTTCATTGACTACAGCTCAGCGTTCAACACCATAGTGCCATCAAAGCTCATCAATAGGATAAGGACCCTGGGGCTAAACACCTCCCTCTGCAACTGAATCCTGGACTTCCTGACAGGCCGCCCCCAGGTGGTAAGGGTAGGTAACAACACATCCGACATGCTGATCCTCAGCACAGGGGCCCCTCAGGGGTGCGTGCTCAATCCCCTCCTGTACTCCCTGTTCACACATGACTGCACGGCCAAGCATGACTCCAACACCATCATTAAGTTTGCCGATGACACAACAGTGGTAGGCTTGATCCTCGACAATGACGAGACAACCTATAGGGGGGAGGTCAGAGACCTGGCCATGTTGTGCCAGGACAGCAACCTCTTCCTCAACGTGATCAAGGCAAAGAAGATGACTGTGGACCACAGGAAAAAGAGGACAGAGCTCACGCCCATTTTCATTGACGATTGCTATATTGGAGCAGGTTGAGAGCTTCAAGTTCCTTGTTGTCCACAACACCAACAAACTAACATGGTCCAAGCACACCAAGACAGTCGCAAAGAGGGCACGACAAAACCTTTTCCCCCTCAGTAGGTTGAAAAGATTTGGCATGGGTACTCAGATCCTCAAAACGTTCTACAGCTGCACCATCAAGAGCATCCGGCCGGACTGGTTGCATCACTGCCTGGTATGGAAACTGCTCGGCATCCGACCGTAAGGCGCTACAGAGCGTAGTGTGTATGGCCCAGTACATCACTTGTGCCAAGCTTCCTGCCATCCATGACCTATATACTAGATTGTGTCAGAGGAAGGCCCTAAAAATTGTTAAAGACACCAGTCACCCAAGTCATAGACTGTTCTCTCTGCTACTGCACGGCACATCTGTGCTGAATGACCACCGCCCTGTCGCCTTGACATTCTTAGTTATGAAATGCCTTGAGAAAATTGTGAAAGTCATTTTCTCAGCATCACCCAGTAGCTCCTCGACCCATTTCAGTTTGCCTGTCAGCCCAGCAGAGGAGTTGATGATGTCATTATTTTTCTCCTCAACATGGTCTACAGACATCTAGAGGGTGCCAAAGGTTTTGGCAAAATCCTATGTCAGGGTTTTGCTTGTTGACTTTTCTTCTGCCTTCAACACAATCCAGCCTTACATTCTGGCACAGAGACTCATTCTGGACCTCTTCTTAGATGGGGGGCTGGTTTCGTGGCTGTTGGACTTCCTGATCCAACAGTCACAACGCGTCAAAATAGATCCCCACGTGTCGGACATATGCAATTCCAACACTGGCTCTCCTCAGGGATGTGCTTTGTCCCCACTCCTGTACATCTTGTACACTAATAGGTGTACTAGTTCTCATCCTGACAGACACCTTGTTAAGTTCGCTGATGACACTGCCTTGATCAGCCTGTTGCATGATAATGAGGAACATCATGGCCCGGTCCTAAATAACTTTGTAGTGTTGTGACAAATCACACTTGGTCCTCAATATCAATAAGACCAAAAGAGATGTGCATAGACTTCAGGAAGCGTACAACACCTACCTCTGCAACATCTATCAGAGGTCAGAACAAAGAGATTATAGAGGAATACAAATATCTTTGTGTCGTCTTGGACAATAAGCTTCAGTCGAGTAAATGTACAGACCTGATGTTAATCGTACTATACTGACTCTGTTTTTACAAATCTTTCATTGAGAGTATTTTAACTTTTTGTGTTGTTTGTTGGTTTGGCAATTCCATTGTCAGCCAGAGAAATATGCTGAGAATGATTATCACCACAGCAATCAAGGTACTTGGAGTCAAACAGACAGGCCTGGATGAGATCTTTAAGGTCAGGGCCCTCCCCAAGGTACTTGGAGTTAAACAGACAGGCCTGGATGAGATCTTTAAGGTCAGGGCCCTCCCCAAGGTACTTGGAGTCAAACAGACAGGCCTGGATGAGATCTTTAAGGTCAGGGCCCTCCCCAAGGTACTAGGAGTCAGACAGACAGGCCTGGATGAGAACTTTAAGGTCAGGGCCCTGCGCAAAGCTCACAAAATAATTTTAGACCCAAGCCACCCCCTGTCCCGTCTGGGTGCAGGTATAGGGCACCCCTCCGCAGGAAAAACAGAACTAGATAATCATTTGTGCCAGGTATGATATCTCTCCTAAATAGCTCCGGCTAATGTTCCTATAGACCCAGCAAGGCCAGCAGTCTAATGTTCCTATAGACTCAGTAAGGCCAGCAGTCTAATGTTCCGATAGACCCAGCAAGGCCAGCAGTCTAATGTTCCTATAGACTCAGTAAGACCATTGGTCTAATGTTCCTATAGACTCAGTAAGACCATCAGGCTAGTCTCTTTTTATTGGTATGTAACTGTAATGAAAGTTGTATTGTCATTTTTGTTTTGTATTTAAACGGCACTTTAAAAGTGTACATGACACTGCAACAACATGTCCCCACGGGGACAACAAAGGCAATAAAGTAAAGTCAAGTATTCTTGCTTCAGGCAGTTTTATTTTTGTATGTCATTTTAGGCGAAAATGTAAATAAATCTGCCAATAGTTAAGAGGTTAAAGGGGGAAAAAAAGGATTCTGCCAGTTCGTAGTGAGTAATCGCAGTTCTGATGTCCAGAAAGGTTGGTCATGACTCATATCAATGCCTTCATTCCGGAAACTCTAGACCCACTCCAATTGGATCCAGTAGAGAATGAATGGACAGTTGATGTTCAGAGAAACGACACGACTGCCGAGTGATTTGTGTCTCTGTGCGTCTGTGTATTTGCATGTGCACTTGAGTTTGTATTTGCATGTGTGCGCAAGCTAAGTATCTATCTGCCAAGATCATCTACACAATGAAAAGAGAGAAAGAAAGAAAGAGAAAGAAAGAAAGAAAGAGAGAGAGAGCAACGACAAATTAACAGCTTCATGCCAACATGGTAATTATTGTAAAATGAAGCCATTTATTTCAGTCTAGCCTTCCAGCTTTGCAAAGTACCTCAAGGCAACTGACGTGAGTGCTACGGGGCGGTAGGAATTTAGTAATTTACCTTGCATTTCTTGGGCCCCGGGACTATGGTGGTCTGCTTGAAACATGTAGATGTTACAGACTCGGTCAGGGAGAGGTTGAAACATGTAGATGTTACAGACTCGGTCAGGGAGAGGTTACAGACTCGGTCAGAGAGAGGTTACAGACTCGGTCAGAGAGAGGTTGAACATGTAGATGTTACAGACTCGGTCAGAGAGAGGTTGAACATGTAGATGTTACAGACTCGGTCAGAGAGAGGTTGAACATGTAGATGTTACAGACTCGGTCAGAGAGAGGTTGAACATGTAGATGTTACAGACTCGGTCAGGGAGAGGTTACAGACTCGGTCAGAGAGAGGTTACAGACTCGGTCAGAGAGAGGTTGAAACATGTAGATGTTACAGACTCGGTCAGGGAGAAGTTGAACATGTAAATGTTACAGACTCGGTCAGAGAGAGGTTGAACATGTAGATGTTACAGACTCGGTCAGAGAGAGGTTGAAACATGTAGATGTTACATACTCGGTCAGAGAGAGGTTGAACATGTAGATGTTACAGACTCGGTCAGAGAGAGGTTGAACATGTAGATGTTACAGACTCGGTCAGAGAGAGGTTACAGACTCGGTCAGGGAGAGGTTGAAACATGTAGAGATTACAGACTCGGTCAGAGAGAGGTTAAAACATGTAGATGTTACAGACTCAGTCAGAGAGAGGTTGAACATGTAGATGTTACAGACTCAGTCAGAGAGAGGTTGAAACATGTAGATGTTACAGACTCGGTCAGAGAGAGGTTACAGACTCGGTCAGAGAGAGGTTACAGACTCGGTCAGAGAGAGGTTGAACATGTAGATGTTAAAGACTCGGTCAGAGAGAGGTTGAACATGTAGATGTTACAGACTCAGTCAGAGAGATGTTACAGACTCGGTCAGAGAGAGGTTGAACATGTAAATGTTACAGACTCGGTCAGAGAGAGGTTGAAACATGTAGATGTTACAGACTCAGTCAGAGAGAGGTTGAACATGTAGATGTTACAGACTCGGTCAGAGAGAGGTTGAAACATGTAGATGTTACAGAAGGTCAGAGAGAGGTTACAGACTCGGTCAGAGAGAGGTTACAGACTCGGTCAGAGAGAGGTTGAACATGTAGATGATACAGACTCGGTCAGAGAGAGGTTACAGACTCGGTCAGAGAGAGGTTGAACATGTAGATGATACAGACTCGGTCAGAGAGAGGTTGAACATGTAGATGTTACAGACTCAGTCAGAGAGAGGTTGAACATGTAGATGTTACAGACTCTGTCAGAGAGAGGTTGAACATGTAGATGATACAGACTCGGTCAGAGAGAGGTTACAGACTCGGTCAGAGAGAGGTTGAACATGTAGATTATACAGACTTGGTCAGAGAGAGGTTGAAACATGTAGATGTTACAGACTCGGTCAGAGGGAGGTTGAACATGTAGATGTTACAGACTCGGTCAGAGAGAGGTTACAGACTCGGTCAGAGAGAGGTTACAGACGCGGTCAGAGAGAGGTTGAACATGTAGATGTTACAGACTCGGTCAGAGAGAGGTTGAACATGTAGATGATACAGACTCGGTCAGGGAGAGGTTGAACATGTAGATGTTACAGACTCGGTCAGGGAGAGGTTACAGACTCGGTCAGAGAGAGGATGAACATGTAGATGTTACAGACTTGGTCAGGGAGAGGTTACAGACTCGGTCAGAGAGAGGTTGAACATGTAGATGTTACAGACTCGGTCAGTGAGAGGTTACAGACTCGGTCAGGGAGAGGTTACAGACTCGGTCAGGGAGAGGTTAAAGACTCGGTCAGAGAGAGGTTACAGACTCGGTCAGAGAGAGGTTACAGACTCGGTCAGAGAGAGGTTGAACATGTAGATGTTACAGACTCGGTCAGAGAGAGGTTGAAACATGTAGATGTTACATACTCGGTCAGAGAGAGGTTGAACATGTAGATGTTACAGACTCGGTCAGAGAGAGGTTGAACATGTAGATGTTACTGACTCGGTCAGAGAGAGGTTACAGACTCGGTCAGGGAGAGGTTGAAACATGTAGAGATTACAGACTCGGTCAGAGAGAGGTTAAAACATGTAGATGTTACAGACTCGGTCAGAGAGAGTTTGAACATGTAGATGTTACATACTCGGTCAGGGAGAGGTTGAAACATGTAGATGTTACAGACTCGGTCAGAGAGAGGTTACAGACTCGGTCAGGGAGAGGTTGAAACATGTAGATGTTACAGACTCGGTCAGAGAGATGTTACAGACTCGGTCAGGGAGAGGTTGAAACATGTAGATGTTACAGACTCGGTCAGAGAGAGGTTGAACATGTAGATGTTACAGACTTTGTCAGAGAGAGGTTGAAACATGTAGATGTTACAGACTCGGTCAGAGAGAGGTTGAACATGTCAGTGAAGACTCTTGCCAGTTGGTCCACTCCCGCTCTGAGTACACGTCCTGGTAATCTGTCTGGCCCCGTGGTCATGTGAATATTGACCTGTTTTAAGATCTTGCTCACATCAGCTACGGAGAGAGTGATCACATAGTCGTAGGGAACAGCTGGTCCTCTCGTACATAATTCAGTGTTGCTTGCCTCGAAGCGATTCAGTCCTGTTTAGAGACCCCTATTGATTCAGACCTGTTTGGAGACATTCATTGATTCAGACCTGTTTAGAGACCCCTATTGATTCAGACCTGTTTAGAGACCTCTATTGATTCAGACCTGTTTAGAGACCTCTATTGATTAAGACCTGTTTAGAGACCCCTATTGATTCAGACCTGTTTAGAGATCCATATTGATTCAGACCTGTTTAGAGACCCATATTGATTCAGACCTGTTTAGAGACCCCTATTGATTCAGTCCTGTTTAGAGACCCATATTGATTCAGACCTGTTTAGAGACTTCTAATGATAAAGACCTGTTTAGAGACCCAAATTAATTCCCAGGTATAGTATGACATTACAGGGGAAAGACCATTGATCCAAAACACTAGATTTTCAGTAATGTATTCTTCTCTTTTCAGTATGCTAAGAGATGGAAAAAAATGGCTACATTTTACAATAATTGCCATGTTGGCATGAAACTGTTAAACCTCTTACTTCTACCCCCTCCTTTTTTGAAAATTCTGTTAAAAATCGCGCAACTTTTCAGCGTCCTGCTACTCATGCCAGGAATATAGTATATGCATATGATTAGTATGTGTGGATAGAAAACACTCTGAAGTTTATAAAACTGGTTAAATCACGGCTGTGACTATAACAGATCGTGTGTTTCATTGAAAAACGCAAGAAAAACTGCTCTCTGAAAGCAAAAAATAATTTCCATAAGTCACTTCCACAAGTTGTTAAAAGAGAACAGAATTTAATGGGAATCTGCCTGCAATTCATACAAATTCCGCACGATGGCGCCATTGTACTAATTTTCAATTGAATTAATTGTTGGAAAATACATCTATCTGACCTCCATTTTCCCAGTCTTCACCCGGATGCAGTTGAGGGAGAGATCAGATGGCATTGTTTTTGAAGTGAGGACCTATTGAAGAGACATCGCCCTGTAATCATTTTGATAGATTATAAACGTTTACTAATACCTAAAGTTGGATTACAAAAGGATTTCGAAGTGTTTTGTGAAAGTTTATCGTCGACTTTTTTAATTTTAAAAAATTACGCAGCGTTTAAAAACGTTGATTTTTTCTGAATGACACAGCTTCCATACAAAGCTATTTTGGGTATATATGGACCGATTTAAACGAAAAAAAGACCCAATAGTGATGTTTATGGGGCATATAGGAGTGCCAAGAAAGAAGCTCGTCTAAGGTAATGAATGTTTTATATTTTATTTCTGCGTTTTGGGTAGCGCCGGCTATCGCAAAATCTGTTGTTTACGTGTCGAGCTGGCATTTTGGGGGGTGCATGCTATCAGATAATAGCTTCTGATGCTTTCGCCGAAAAGCATTTTAAAAATCTGACTTGCTGGCTAGGTTCACAACGAGTGTAGCTTTAATTCAATACCCTGCTTGTGAATTTTGATCAAAGATTGAGTTGTAACGAGTACATTTAGCATTTAGCGTAGCGCATTTGCATTTCCAGGGGCATACTTGGGACGTCTGCGTGTCAAGTATTCTCAAGAAGTTAATTTGTCTTCTTTCTCTTTCTTTCTTGCGTTCCTTCGTTCTTTTGTTCTTTCTCTCTTTTCATTGTGTAATTGACCTTAGCAGATAGATACAGAGCTTGTGCACACATGCAAATACTTTGCTACAGTGGTTTCTCCTTTAAAAGTGGCGTCATCCTGTAACGATCGTCGTAGGTGGAAGAAGGAGAGGACCAAGGTGCAGCGTGGTACAAGATCATGATCTTTTAATTACACTGAACACTAGAACAAAAATAACAACCCTGGCACAACCGAAACAGTCCTGTCTGGTACAGAGACAGAAAACAACTACCCACAACTCAAGGGCGAAACCAGGCTGCCTAAGTATGGTTCTCAATCAGAGACAACGATTGACAACTGCCTCTGATTGGGACCCATACCAGGCCAAACACATAGAAATACAAACATAGAACAAAACATAGAATGCCCACGCCAACTCACGCCCTGACCAACCTTAAAATAGAGACATAAAAAAAGGAACTAAGGTCAGGACGTGACACATCCATAGTCAGCGCCATTATTAGTGCAATGCCCCTTAAATATTTGGAGATTATTTTATTTTCAAGTAACGTAAAATGAGTGAGAAAAAGGACATTCTTGAACTTGAGGTGATACATTGTTACTAATCTGTAAATAAAGCCAGTTTGTTATTTAGAATGATTTACTTCTGTTTGTTTTAACCAAAAACCTACAGTCATCTCATGGGTGTCCCAGCCGAGACCGGTACAGATATTGAACCAGCATCTGTAGCAACACAGCCTGCACTGCTATGCAGTGTCTTAGACCATTCGGCCACTCAGGCGCTGTACAACGTGACCGGTCGGGAGTGGCCTACAGTAAGAGCAAAATAATCCTCACAAAATAAAACAATAAAAACCTTACTGAATCAACAGCTTTAGTAAGTAACACTGAACTTGTGCACAATTATCAGTTTCTATTTATGTTTATGTCGCCCATTCATTATCGATTAGAGACACAGTTTGGACCCAAAAGCAAAATCAGTGGTGTTACTCTCCCTTGCGCTGGTCTGGAGTAATGAGGTAGTGACGCAGGGTACCGTACTAAACCACAAATTACCTCTAAATGTAACTAATGTAACTATAATATAATATAACTATAATGTAACTATAATATAATATATTCTAAGCTTGAGCATGTGTCAATTGGACTAATAACTGCAAGGTTCACAAGTTCAAATCCCTTAACTGACAAGGTACAAATCTGTCGTTCTGCCCCTGAACAGGCAGTTAACCCACTGTTGCTGGCCTGTCATTGAAAATAAGAATTTGTTCTTAACTGACTTGCCTAGTTAAATAAAATATGTAGAATGTATATTTAAAATGTATCAGTATAAAATGTATATGTAAAATGCATATTTAACATATATGTAAAATGTGTGTATATGTGCCAAAAAAACAAAGACATTTGTCCTCCGAGGAGAGGATACATTATACATATTCTCTTTTGCAGAAAGTAAATAGCTCAATTCGTAGTGAAAGTCACATTGTATAAGATTACTTCTCGAGCAAAGTCCAATTTATTGGACTCCTCGACTTTAGAAGGTTGTAGCTCAGTTTCTGAATGTCATAGAGACAAACCAAAGATATTACCGTGTTCATCAGAGTTGCATCATTGGGCGTATAACCTCTGGTTTCTAGCCTAAAGCATAGCAAATGTATGCATTGTTGTTGATCAGTGTATACATTTTCGAATTTGTAAAATAAATAAATCAAACCCCCCAGGTAACCTTTGCTAAATGACCTAAATGTAAATGCAGCCTGATGAATAATCATATGAATCACTCCACCTTTTAATGTTCTACCCATATTACACTGCTTCCGCGTCATTAAACTATGATTACATTTTGCATCTGGTCATTTTATTCCCTTCTTGTTGTTTGATATGATTGAATAAATATGAGAAAATGATATGAAGCAATATGTATTGTGTTTAATTTTTTTTTTATACATACTATATAATTGAAACAGCTTTACACTTTTTTTGTTTTTCAATTCACAAGTGTACAACTAACCCATAGAAGGAAGCAAGTGGATGACTAACCCATAGAAGGAAGCAAGTGGATGACTAACCCATAGAAGGAAGGAAGTGGATAACTAACCCATAGAAGGAAGCAAGTGGATAACTAACCCATAGAAGGAAGCAAGTGGATAACTAACCCATAGAAGGAAGCAAGTGGATAACTAACCCATAGAAGGAAGCAAGTGGATAACTAACCCATAGAAGGAAGCAAGTGGATAACTAACCCATAGAAATAAGCAAGTGGATAACTAACCCATAGAAGGAAGCAAGTGGAAAACTAACCCATAGAAGGAAGCAAGTGGATAACTAACCCATAGAAGCAAGCAAGTGGATAACTAACCCATAGAAGGAAGCAAGTGGATAACTAACCCATAGAAGGAAGCAAGTGGATAACTAACCCATAGAAGGAAGCAAGTGGATAACTAACCCATAGAAGCAAGCAAGTGGATAACTAACCCATAGAAGGAAGCAAGTGGATAACTAACCCATAGAAGGAAGCAAGTGGATAATTAACCCATAGAAGGAAGCAAGTGTACAACTGACCCATAGAATGAAGCAAGTGGATAACTAACCTATAGAAGGAAGCAAGTGGATAACTAACCCATAGAAGGAAGCAAGTGGATAACTAACCCATAGAAGGAAGAAAGTGGATAACTAACCCATAGAAAGAAGCAAGTGGATAACTAACCCGTAGAAGGAAGCAAGTGGATAACTAACCCATAGAAGGAAGCAAGTGGATAACTAACCCATAGAAGCAAGCAAGTGGATAACTAACCCATAGAAGGAAGCAAGTGGATAACTAACCCATAGAAGCAAGCAAGTGGATAACTAACCCATAGAAAGAAGCAAGTGGATAACTAACCCATAGAAGGAAGCAAGTGGATAACTAACCCATAGAAGGAAGCAAGTGGATAACTAACCCATAGAAGGAAGCAAGTGGATAACTAACCCATAGAAGGAAGCAAGTGGATAACTAACCCATAGAAGGAAGCAAGTGTACAACTGACCCATAGAATGAAGCAAGTGGATAACTAACCCATAGAAGGAAGCAAGTGGATAACTTACCCATAGAAGCAAGCAAGTGGATAACTAACCCATAGAAGGAAGCAAGTGGATAACTAACCCATAGAAGGAAGCAAGTGTACAACTGACCCATAGAATGAAGCAAGTGGATAACTAACCCATAGAAGGAAGCAAGTGGATAACTAACCCATAGAAGGAAGCAAGTGTACAACTGACCCATAGAATGAAGCAAGTGGATAACTAACCCATAGAAGGAAGCAAGTGGATAACTAACCCATAGAAGGAAGCAAGTGGATAACTAACCAATAGAAGGAAGCAAGTGGATAACTAACCCATAGAAGGAAGCAAGTGAATAACTAACCCATAGAAGGAAGCAAGTGTACAACTGACCCATAGAATGAAGCAAGTGGATAACTAACCCATAGAAGGAAGCAAGTGGATAACTAACCCATAGAAGGAAGCAAGTGGATAACTAACCCATAGAAGGAAGCAAGTGTACAACTGACCCATAGAATGAAGCAAGTGGATAACTAACCCATAGAAGGAAGCAAGTGGATAACTAACCAATAGAATGAAGCAAGTGGATAACTAACCCATAGAAGGAAGCAAGTGGATAACTAACCCATAGAATGAAGCAAGTGGATAACTAACCCATAGAAGGAAGCAAGTGGATAACTAACCAATAGAAGGAAGCAAGTGTACAACTGACCCATAGAAGGAAGCACGTGGATAACTAACCCATAGTGCAAGGATCTGGTAGATGAGGAGCAGGTACAGGGAGTGAACATTTCATTTAGCAACGGACATGGAACAGGACAGGACAGCATCATGAACACATAATGACATTAATGCTGACACAGGGAACAAACAGGGGAGCAGGCAGTTATAGACGGGGTAATCAACAAAGGGAAGGAGACCAGGTAAGTCCAATGAGCACTGCTGCGCACAATGATGGTGACAGGTGTGTCCGTAATGCCTGGTGTCCTCGAGCGCCAGAGAGGGAGAAGGCGTGATGTTACACATCACCTTTCAGACCTTCAGTTTGACTCCTCTGGGTGAACATCAGACCTCCAGTTTGACTCCTCTGGGTGAACATCAGACCTTCAGTTTGACTCCTCTGGGTGAACATCAGACCTTCAGTTTGACTCCTCTGGGTGAACATCAGACCTCCAGTTTGACTCCTCTGGGTGAACATCAGACCTCCAGTTTGACTCCTCTGGGTGAACATCAGACCTTCAGTTTGACTCCTCTGGGTGAACATCAGACCTCCAGTGTGACTCCTCTGGGTGAACATCAGACCTCCAGTTTGACTCCTCTGGGTGAACATCAGACCTTCAGTTTGACTCCTCTGGGTGAACATCAGACCTCCAGTTTGACTCCTCTGGGTGAACATCAGACCTTCATTGTGACTCCTCTGGGTGAACATCAGACCTTCAGTTTGACTCCTCTGGGTGGACATCAGACCTTCAGTTTGACTCCTCTGGGTGGACATCAGACCTTCAGTTTGACTCTTCTGGGTGAACATCAGACCTCCAGTTTGACTCCTCTGGGTGAACATCAGACCTTCAGTTTGACTCCTCTGGGTGAACATCAGACCTTCAGTTTGACTCCTCTGGGTGAACATCAGACCTTCAGTTTGACTCCTCTGGGTGAACATCAGACCTTCAGTTTGACTCCTCTGGGTGGACATCAGACCTTCAGTTTGACTCCTCTGGGTGAACATCAGACCAGAGTAATGAATATAATGAAGAGTGTGTGTGTGCGCGTGTGTGTGTGTCTAAATGTGTGCTAGCTAAGGGCATCCGCTTGTTGAGTAATGATAGATGATGTGTTTTCCGTTGGGTGAGAAGGGACAATGTTGATAGGTTAATGTGCGTGTACGTGTATGTGTGTGTTGATAGGTCTGTGAAAGGGTGATTGATGCTACCTTCTCTATGAAACAGGTGGATGAAAAATCCCCTCCCCTCCCTCTCTGTCCCCTCCCCCTCTGTCTTCTGTCCCCCTCTGTCTTCTCTCTCTCTATCCTCTCCCCCTCTCTGTCCTCTGCCCCTCTCTGTCCTCTCCCCCTCTCTGTCTTCTGTCCCCCTCTGTCTTCTCTCTCTCTGTCCTCTGCCCCTCTTTGTCCTCCCCCTCTGTCCTCTCTCTCTCTGTCCTCTGCCCCTCTTTGTCCTCTCCCTTTTCGGTCCTCTCTCTCTCTGTCCTCTGCTCCTCTCTGTCCTCTGCCCCTCTCTGTCCTCTCTCCCTCTGTCCTCTCTCCCTCTCTGTCCTCCCCCCTCTCTGTCCCCTCCCTCTCTGTCCTCCCCCCTCTCTGTCCCCTCCCTCTCTGTCCTCTGCCCCTCTCTGTCCCCTCCCTCTCTGCCCTCTCTGTCCCCTCCCTCTCTGTCCTCTGCCCTCTCTGTCGTCTCTCCCTCTGTCCTCTCTCCCTCTGCCCCTCTCTTTCCCTCTCTGTACTTCTCATCCTGACTCTCTCTCTTCTCCTCACCATCCCTACAGAATAATAAAGCTTACTGAATCAAACATTACCCTGTTAGATGTTTATCCCCATCGCTCTGACCTGAACCTGTCCTTGATTCTTTTTTGAGGTCATATGACCCAGGGCAGAGTATGTGAGTCATGGTGTAACCATGTTTGTATGTTAGCTTTATGGACCCTTTGAATTGTCCACCTAGTATCAATAGAACTGTTGACTAAATCCAGCAACTGGGAAAAGCTTCTTTCGATATCCTTAATCACCAAAAGCTAGTGAAATGACATGAATTGACTCAGTAAGACACAGATCGGTGTTTTCTCTGCTCCTATCTCTGTTCTGTTACTGCAGGCAGGCAGGGGAACCATCGGTTTTAGCAGCTGAGAGAGAACTGAAGACCCTGGCTCTGTTTTTTTAATGGGGCCTATCAGCTACTGTACACCGCTCTCAAAGCAGCTTCTGACAGGGTGCCAAAACAGACACAACTCTCCCGGGTTCACTTTTAGCGGGATGGGAGAAGTGAGGAGAACCACTTAGAAACATGTGCTCTTTCTCTGCACAGTAAGACTGCTGACCTCTTAAAACTGGAGAGAGGGATGGAGAGAGAGAGAGAGAGAGAGAGAGAGAGAGAGAGAGAGAGAGAGAGAGAGAGAGAGAGAGAGAGGAAAAGAGAGTGAGGGACGGGAAAGTTAACATGTGTGAAAAGCGTTTCAGCACCTTGGAGAGGGAAGGAGTAGTTTGTAAAACAAGATCTGAGTTCGCAGGAGGACAGAGAGATTGAGTTTAGGGACTTTTCAACTAACTTTCAAGGAGAGGGAAATGCAGTCTGCTTGAAGGGAAGAGCTTGATACTGCTTTTCAATATTGTGCAGTCAAAATGTGATTTTCCTGTGTTTCACATACATTTCCACACACAGAGGTAGGAATAATACTGTGAAATTGTGAGAATTTTGGCCTATCATGGTGTGAACATTTTGGCCTATTTTGTTGGAATGGAGTTTTGGCCTTTCATGGTGACATCACCATGCAGTAAATTAGTTCATGCACTTCTGCCAATAACATCTCATTTTCAGTTTTCCCCTCTCCACTCAGACCACTCCAAGACAGTCCAAGCTAAATTCTTGCTTGAGAAAAAAATCCTATTTGCTAAGAAGCTATTTTAGTTTATTTTTGTCCATTTGAATTGAAAAATCACAATAAGGTACTTCATTGTTTGTGTCACACCCTGACCATAGTTTACTTTGTATATTTCTATGTTTTGGTTGGTCAGGGTGTGATCTGAGTGGGCATTCTATGTTACATGTCTAGTTTGTCCAGTTCTATGTTCGGCCTGATATGGTTCTCAATCAGAGGCAGGTGTTCGTCATTGTCTCTGATTGGGAACCATATTTAGGTAGCCTGGGTTTCACTGTGTGTTTGTGGGTGATTGTTCCTGTCTATGTGTTTTCACCAGATAGGCTGTTTAGGTTTTTCGTTACGTTCATCACGTTCTTTGTTTTGGAGTGTTTGTATTGATTCGTGTTTTACGTTTGTTCATTAAAACATGGATCGCAATCGGCACGCTGCATTTTGGTCCGACTCTCCTTCTCATACGGAAAACCGTTACAGAATCACCCACCACAAAAGGACCAAGCAGCGTGTCAACAGGCAGGAGCAGCGCGAGGAGATGCGCAATAAGGATTTCTGGACATGGGAGGAAATCCTCGACGGAAGAGGACCCTGGGCTAAACCAGGGGAGTGTAGCCGCCCAAAGGTGCAGCAGGAGAAGAGGCAACAGGAGCAGCCCAAAGAGGAGGTATGGACATGGGAGGACGAATTAGAAGGAAGAGGACCCTGGGCTCAGCCAGGAGAATATCGCCGCCCCAAAGAAGAACTGGAGGCGGCGAAAGCGGAGAGGCGCTGGTATGAGGAGGCAGCACGGCGACGCGGATGGAAGCCTGAGAGCCAGCCCCAAAAATTTATTGGGGGGGGGCTAACAGGGAGTATGGCTACGCCAGGTAGGAGACCTGGGCAGACTCCCTGTGCTTACCGGGGGGCTAGAGAGACCGGACAGGCACCGTGTTATGCAGTGGTGCGCACGGTGTCTCCAGTGCGGGTGCATAGCCCGGTGCGGTATATTCCAGCTCCGCGTGTCGGCCGGGCTAGATTGAGCGTCGAGCCTAATGCCATGAAGCCGGCTCTACGTAGCTGGTCCCCAGTGCGTCTCCTTGGGCCGGCTTACATGGCACCAGCCTTGCGCTCGGTGTCTCCGGTTCGCCTGCATAGCCCAGTGCGGGCTATTCCACCTCGCCGCACTGGCAGGGCGACCGTGAGCATTTAACCAGGTAAGGTTGGGCAGGCTCGGTGCTCAAGAGCTCCAGTGCGCCTGCACGGTCCGGTTTTTCCAGTACCACCTCCACACCCCAGCCCTCCGGTAGCAGCTCCCCGCACCAGGCTTCCTGTGCGTGTCCTCGGCCCAGTACCACCAGTGCCAGCACCACGCATCAGGCCTACAGTGCGCCTCGCCTGTCCAGCGCTGCCAGAGCCTTCCTCCTCTTCAGCGCTGTCGGAGTCTCCCGCCTGTTCAGAACTGCCAGTCTGCATAGAGCTGCCAGTCTGCAAGGAGCTGCCAGTCTGCAAGGAGCTGCCAGTCTGCAAGGAGCTGCCAGTCTGCAAGGAGCTGCCAGTCTGCATTGAGCTGCCAGGCTGCATAGAGCTGCCAGTTTGCAAGGAGCTGCCAGTTTGCAAGGAGCTGCCAGTCTGCAAGAAGCTGCCAGTCTGCAAGAAGCTGCCAGTCTGCATAGAGCTGCCAGTCTGCAAGGAGCTGCCAGTCTGCAAGGAGCCGCCAGAGCTGCCTGTCTGCAGGATGCCGCCAAAGCTGCCAGTCTGCAAGGAGCCGCCAGAGCTGCCAGTTAGCATGGAGCCGCCAGAGCTGCCAGTTAGCATGAAGCAGCCAGGGCCGCCAGTCAGTATGGAGCAGCCAGGGCCGCCAGTCAGCATGGAGCAGCCAGGGCCGCCAGTCAGCATGGAGCAGCCAGAGCAGCCAGTCAGCATGGAGTAGCCAGAGCTGCCAGTCAGCACAGCCAGTCAGCATGGAGCAGCCAGAGCTGCCAGTCAGCATGGAGCAGCCAGTCAGCATGGAGCAGCCAGAGCAGCCAGTCAGCATGGAGCAGCCAGAGCTGCCAGTCAGCATGGAGCAGCCAGTCAGCATGGAGCAGCCAGAGCTGCCAATCAACCAGACTCTTCCAGATCTGCCAGTCAACCAGACTCTTCCAGATCTGCCAGACAACCAGACTCTTCCAGATCTGCCAGTCTACCAGACTCTTCCAGATCTGCCAGTCTACCAGACTCTTCCAGATCTGCCAGTCTACCAGACTCTTCCAGATCTGCCAGTCGACCAGACTCTTCCAGATCTGCCAGTCGACCAGACTCTTCCAGATCCGCCAGTCGACCAGACTCTTCCAGATCCGCCAGTCAGCCAGGATCTTCCAGATCCGCCAGTCAGCCAGGATCTTCCAGATCCGCCAGTCAGCCAGGATCTTCCAGATCCGCCAGTCAGCCAGGATCTGCCAGAACCGCCAGCCAGCCAGGATCTGCCGGATCCAACTACCTGCCTGAGCTTCCTCTCAGTGCTGAGCTTCCTCTCAGTGCTGAGCTTCCTCTCAGTGCTGAGCTACCCATCAGTCCCGAGCTACCTCTGTCCCGAGCTTTCCTTCTGTTTCGAGCTGACCCTCTGTCCCGAGCTGTCATTAAGGAGGGTCACCTATCTAGGGACGCTAAGGAGGTGGACCAAGACTATTATGGAGTGGGGTCCACGTCCAGCGCCAGAGCCGCCACCGCGGACAGATGCCCACCCAGACCCTCCCCTATAGGTTCAGGTTTTGCGGCCGGAGTCCGCACCTTGGGGGGGGGGTACTGTCACACCCTGACCATAGTTTACTTTGTATATTTCTATGTTTTGGTTGGTCAGGGTGTGATCTGAGTGGGCATTCTATGTTACATGTCTAGTTTGTCCAGTTCTATGTTCGGCCTGATATGGTTCTCAATCAGAGGCAGGTGTTCGTCATTGTCTCTGATTGGGAACCATATTTAGGTAGCCTGGGTTTCACTGTGTGTTTGTGGGTGATTGTTCCTGTCTATGTGTTTTCACCAGATAGGCTGTTTAGGTTTTTCGTTACGTTCATCACGTTCTTTGTTTTGGAGTGTTTGTATTGATTCGTGTTTTACGTTTGTTCATTAAAACATGGATCGCAATCGGCACGCTGCATTTTGGTCCGACTCTCCTTCTCATACGGAAAACCGTTACAGAATCACCCACCACAAAAGGACCAAGCAGTGTGTCAACAGGCAGGAGCAGCGCGAGGAGATGCGCAATAAGGATTTCTGGACATGGGAGGAAATCCTCGACGGAAGAGGACCCTGGGCTAAACCAGGGGAGTGTAGCCGCCCAAAGGTGCAGCAGGAGAAGAGGCAACAGGAGCAGCCCAAAGAGGAGGTATGGACATGGGAGGACGAATTAGAAGGAAGAGGACCCTGGGCTCAGCCAGGAGAATATCGCCGCCCCAAAGAAGAACTGGAGGCGGCGAAAGCGGAGAGGCGCTGGTATGAGGAGGCAGCACGGCGACGCGGATGGAAGCCTGAGAGCCAGCCCCAAAAATTTATTGGGGGGGGGCTAACAGGGAGTATGGCTACGCCAGGTAGGAGACCTGGGCAGACTCCCTGTGCTTACCGGGGGGCTAGAGAGACCGGACAGGCACCGTGTTATGCAGTGGTGCGCACGGTGTCTCCAGTGCGGGTGCATAGCCCGGTGCGGTATATTCCAGCTCCGCGTGTC
>NC_092170.1:36334667-36354667 GCF_045791955.1 Oncorhynchus clarkii lewisi
CTAACACACACTCTGAGTGATGGTTTGTTGCTTCAAGTGTCCCAGAAACAAGATAAGACAACAGAGGAGTTAAACTTAAACAGTGTGCTTGTGAGTGTGTGTGTGTCTGTGTCTGTGTGTGTGCGTGTGTTTTGAAAAGAGCGTGTTACTCATCAAACAATGATATCAACAGAGCAGACAGTGAAAGAGAGAGAGAGAGAGAGATTCTGGTGAGATGAAACAAGTGAAGAAGAGAGAGGGAATCAGAGAGAGAGAGAGAGAGAGAGAGAGATAGAGAGAGAGAGAGAGAGAGCGAGAGAGTGAGAGAGTGACAGAGAGAGAGAGAGAGAGAGAGAGAGCGAGAGAGCGAGAGAGCGAGAGAGTGACAGAGAGAGAGAGAGAGAGAGAGAGAGAGAGAGAGAGAGAGAGAGAGAGAGAGAGAGAGAGAGAGAGAGCGAGCTTCTCAGTCAGTCTGACAATATTTAACATCATCATTAATGAATTGGCATAAACGTGAAGAGTCTGCAGCACCTGGTCTTACCCTAGACAACACTGAAATCAAGTGTCTGCTGTGTGCAGATGGCCTGGTTCTGCTGTCTCCCTTTAAGGAGGAGTTACAGCAGCATCTAGATCAGGCCTGGTTAAATCCGGTCCTCGGGGGCCTGTTTGGGGTGACACTTTTGACCCAGCCCCAGCTAACACACCTGACTCCAATAATCAACTAATCATTTTCTCCAGTTAAAAATACAATTAGTTTAAATCAGGTGTGTTTGCTAGGGATGGGGGGGGGGGGTGTAACACCAACCAGACCCCCGAGGACTTGCCCAGACCAACCCCGTAGAGCCTCAGGACAGCCTAACCAAATCATCACAAAGCAAAACATTTGAAATATATAACCTATTGGAAAGACACCACAAAAACTCTAAGTAAACTTCAGTGTTATTTGGCTCTAAAGAGACAATACATGGTGACAGACTATCTGACCACAGTGACAGATAAAACACTGAGGAAAACACTGACTAGGTACAGACTCAGTGAGCACAGTCTGGCTATAGAGACCAGTCGTCACAGACAAACCTGGCTGCCCAGAGAGGACAAGCTGTGGGGAGAGGTAGAGACTGAGCTGCATTTCCTATTACACTGTGACAAATAATCAGACCTAAGATCATTTTTATTTCGCAAAATTATCATTCAGTGCAAATTTGAAAATATAAAAAATATTTAATGGGTGAGAAGCCGAAAATGTGCTGTTTTGGCAGCCAAATATGTGTCCTCCTGACACAACCTGAAGGACAGCCAGTGAAAGTGCAATGTGATGTCAATAACATGTTTCAGGCCAGGGTGATTCTGTCTTTTTGAAGCAAATCAACATATTCATTGTGAGGAACTCTTCCATGGTCTGTCTCTTTGTATCTCTCTTTGGGTATAAAACACACTGAAAAACAGACAACCAGATTTGAGAGTAATGTATTTTTACCATTATCTTCCCATCGTGAAATCAACCCCTTCATATCTCCTTCTCTACTCACGACTACAGTCATCAGCTTTCATCATGTTCGTTTTATTCTATATTAACAACCATCAATCATTTATCAATTTAATCAGGTTCAGGTTCACTCTGGTATTTTTTTACCTGCACATCTCATTTCTCATTGTCTCTTTCTGATAAGTCCCTATCATACATCATGATCATTCTCTGTTTCTGATAGGTTCCCATCATACATCCTGGTCATTCTCTGTTTCTGATAGGTTCCCATCATACATCCTGGTCATTCTCTGTTTCTGATAGGTTCCCATCATACATCCTGGTCATTCTCTGTTTCTGATAGGTCCCCATCATACATCATGATCATTCTCTGTTTCTGATAGGTTCCCATCATACATCATGACCCTGCTCTGTTTCTGATAGGTCCCCATTATACATCATGATCAGTGTCTCTTTCTGATAGGTCCTCTTCATACATTCTGATCATTGCCTGCTTCTGATAGGTCCCCATTATACATCATGATCAGTGTCTCTTTCTGATAGGTCCCCATTATACATTGAATTCATTGTCTCTTTCTGATAGGTCCCCATTATACATCATGATCATTGTCTGCTTCTGATAGGTCCCCATTATACATCATGATCATTGTCTGCTTCTGATAGGTCCCCATTATACATCATGATCATTGTCTGCTTCTGATAGGTCCCCATTATACATCATGATCATTGTCTGCTTCTGATAGGTCCCCATTATACATCATGATCATTGTCTGCTTCTGATAGGTCCCCATTATACATCATGATCATTGTCTGCTTCTGATAGGTCCCCATTATACATCATGATCATTGTCTGCTTCTGATAGGTCCCCATTATACATCATGATCATTGTCTGCTTCTGATAGGTCCCCATTATACATCCTGATCATTGTCTGCTTCTGATAGGTTCCCATTATACATTCTGATCATTGTCTGCTTCTGATAGGTCCTCTTCATACATTCTGATCATTGTCTGCTTCTGATAGGTCCTCTTCATACATCCTGATCATTCTCTGCTTCTGATAGGTCCTCTTCATACATTCTGATCATTGTCTGCTTCTGATAGGTCCCCATTATACATCATGATCAGTGTCTCTTTCTGATAGGTCCCCATTATACATCCTGGTCATTCTCTCTTTCTGATTGGTCCTCATTATACAGTACCAGAAGCAAGTTTGGATACACCGACTCATTAAAGGGTTTTTCTTTATTTTTTACAATTTTCTACATTCTAGAATAATCGTGAAGACATCAACACTATGAAATGTAGTAACCAGAAATGTGTTAAACAAATCAAAATATGCTTTATATTTTAGATTCTTCAAAGTAGTCACCCTTTGCCTTTAATACATTTCAATTTCAATTAAAAGTTAATTTGTAGAATTTCTTTCCTTCTTAATGGGTTGAGCCAATCAGTTGTGTTGTGAAAAGGTAGAGGTGGTATACAGAAGATAGTCTCTATTGTGGCAAGAACAGCTCAAATAAGCAAAGAGAAACAACAGTCCATCATTACTTTAATGACAGGAAGGTCAGTCAACGCGGATAATGTTAAGAACTTTGAAAGTTTCTACAAGTGCAGTCGCAAAAACCATCAGGCGCTATGAGGAAACTGTCTTTGAATGAGCAGGTGTGTCCAAACTTTTGACTGGTACTGTTCATCATGATCATTGCCTGACAAAAGCTTTTAATTTTCTTCCCGGATTCATTATCTCTCATACATATGCATTAAATGTAATTGGTCATTACATTTCCATCATCTGGTTTATTAATCATTTACCTAGTTAATTTGATTTTGGATATGTTTATCGAACATCACATCTGTATGTGTTATAGCTGTACAGATACTGAACCAAACAGTCTCTTCAGTACTTTAGCTGTACAGATACTGAACCAAACAGTCTCTTCAGTACTTTAGCTGTACAGATACTGAACCAAACAGTCTCTTCAGTACTTTAGCTGTACAGATACTGAACCAAACAGTCTCTTCAGTACTTTAGCTGTACAGATACTGAACCAAACAGTCTCTTCAGTACTTTAGCTGTACAGATACTGAACCAAACAGTCTCTTCAGTACTTTAGCTGTACAGATACTGAACCAAACAGTCTCTTCAGTACTTTAGCTGTACAGATACTGAACCAAACAGTCTCTTCAGTACTTTAGCTGTACAGATACTGAACCAAACAGTCTCGTCAGTACTTTAGCTGTACAGATACTGAACCAAACAGTCTCTTCAGTACTTTAGCTGTACAGATACTGAACCAAACAGTCTCGTCAGTACTTTAGCTGTACAGATACTGAACCAAACAGTCTCTTCAGTACTTTAGCTGTACAGATACTGAACCAAACAGTCTCGTCAGTACTTTAGCTGTACAGATACTGAACCAAACAGTCTCTTCAGTACTTTAGCTGTACAGATACTGAACCAAACAGTCTCTTCAGTACTTCAGCTGTACAGATACTGAACCAAACAGTCTCTTCAGTACTTTAGCTGTACAGATACTGAACCAAAGAATCACTCAAATATTTAAAAAATAATGCCATTTGAAACAGTGGTGTTCAACTATTTTTTTATAATTATTTAACATTTCTCATGATTACACTAAGATTCCTTCAGAATATAATAATGGCTGCCATCTTATGATCCTGTAACCAATTGTGCTGTTGTGTATGTTTTTCACATTATTTGTAACTTATTTTGTCCGTAATGTTTCTGCCACGGTGTCTTATGACCGAAAAAAGCTTAATGATATCGTGGGCAGCGATTACTCAGGAATTCTTCTTCTTTCACGAGTCGGACTAAATGACTACCGACCCGTAAAACTCACATCTGTAGCCACAAATTGCTTTGAAAGTCTGGTCATGGCTCACATCAACACCATTATCCCAGAAACCATAGACCCACTCCAATTTGAATATCACCCCAAAAGATCCACAGATATTGCGATCTCTGTTGCGCTCAACATTTCCCTTTCCCACTTGGACAAAAGGAACACCTATGTGAGAATGATATTCATTGACTACAGCTCAGCATTCAGCACCATAGTGCCTTCAAAGCTCATCACTAAGCTAAGGACCCTGCCCCCATTCGCACCGATGGGGCTGTAGTGGAACAGATTGAGTTTTCACCAACAAACTATCATGGTCCAAACAAACTAAGACAATCGTGAAGAGGGCACGGCAATGCCTATCTCCCCTTAGGAGATTGAAAATATTTGGCGTGGGTCCTCAGATCCTCAAAAGGTTCTACAGCTGCACCATCGAGAGCACTGGTTGCATTACTGCCTGGTATGGAAACTGCTCGGCATCTGACCACAAGGCCCTACAGAGGGTAGTGGATACGGCCAGTACATCACTGGGGCCAAGCTTCCTGCCATCCAGGCCCTCTATACCAGGCGGTGTCCGAGAAAGGCCAGCCACCCATGTCATAGACTGTTCTCTCTTCTACCGCATGGCGAGTGGTGCCGGAGCGCCAAGTGTCCAAGAGGCTTCTTAGCAGCTTCTACCCCCGAGCCATAAGACTCCTGAACAGCTAATCAAAGGGTTACCCAGACCCCTCTTTTACGCTGCTGCTACTCTGTGTTTATAATCTATGCACTAGTCACTTTAACTCTACCTACCTGTACATTTTTACCTCAATTACCTCAATTAACCGGTGCCCCCGCACATTGACTCTGTACCGGTACCCCCTGTATATAGCCTCCACACTGACTCTGTACTGGTACCCCCTGTATATAGCCTCCACATTGACTCTGTACTGGTACACCCTGTATATAGCCTCCACATTGACTCTGTACCGGTACCCCCTGTATATAGTCTCCACATTGACTCTGTACCGGTACCCCATGTATATAGCCTCCACACTGACTCTGTACTGGTACCCCCTCTATATAGCATCCACATTGACTCTGTACCGGTACCCCTTGTATATAGTCTCCACATTGACTCTATACCAGTACCCCCTGTATATAGCCTCCACATTGACTCTGTACTGGTACCCCCTGTATATAGCCTCCACATTGACTCCGTCCCGGTACCCCCTGTATATAGCCTCCAAATTGACTCTGTACTGGTACCCCCTGTATATAGCCTCCACATTGACTCTGTACCGGTACCCCCTGTATATAGCATCCACATTGACTCTGTACCAGTACCCCCTGTATATAGCCTCCACATTGACTCTGTACTGGTAACTCCTGTATATAGCCTCCACATTGACTATGTACCAGTACCCCCTGTATATAGCCTCCACATTGACTCTGTACCAGTACCCCCTGTATATAGCCTCCACATTGACTCTGTACTGGTACCCCCTGTATATAGCCTCCACATTGACTCTGTACCAGTACCCCCTGTATATAGCCTCCACATTGACTCTGTACCAGTACCCCCTGTATATAGCCTCGCTTATTATTTTTCTGCTGCTGTTTAATTAATTGTTACTTAGATTTTCAATTTTTTACTTATCTATTTTTTCAACACTTATTTATTTTTTTAATCTTTAAACTTCCTAAAAAATTGTTGGTTAAGGACTTGTAAGTAAGCATTTCAGTGTAAGGCCTGTTGTATTCGGCGCATGTGACAAATGCAATTTGATTTGATTTGATTTGAAAAGCACCTGTTTGTAAAGATGTATTCCCTGGTTTTGACTCCAGGCTGTTTCTCGATAGTTTCTTCCATTAAACATGAGTTCACCTGAGGCTGAGATGGTAATCTCTGCTCTTCTCAACACTGGTTCATGGCTTGTACTTAGCCTCAGGAGAGACACAACGAACCTGACACGACTTTCACTCACAACTGTTAGAGTTCAAGAATAAGTTCATATAAAGTTATATTGTTGTGTTTGCTGGTCCAAATTCCAAGAGGCCTTTTCCTCTCCTCTCCTCTCCTCTCCTCTCCTCTCCTCTCCTCTCCTCTCCTCTCCTCTCCTCTCCTCTCCTCTCCTCTCCTCTCGTCTCCTCTCCTCTCCTCTCCGCTCCTCTCCGCTCCTCTCCTCTCCTCTCCTCTCCCCTCCTCTCCTCTCCTCTCCTCTCCTCTCCTCTCCTCTCCTCTCCTCTCCTCTCCTCTCCTCTCCACTCCTCTCCCCTCCTCTCCTCTCCTCTCCTCTCCTCTCCTCTCCTCTCCTCTCCTCTCCTCTCCTCTCCTCTCCTCTCCTCTCCCCTCCTCTCCTCTCCTCTCCTCTCCTCTCCTCTCCTCTCCCCTCCTCTCCTCTCCTCTCCTCTCCTCTTCATTGCGATCTCAGTAACCTAAGTGTATGTATGTGTTTTTACTTTCGGCGATACCATGTTGAGCAGAATGTGTTAATTAAAATGTATTGGGACTGGGTGACATCCAGAAAGCCAGCCAAACGGTCCTTGGATATCTTAGATTTATGTTCGAATACAGTCTAATATCTAACTATTGACTGAATGTAACTCCTCTGAATACAGTCTAAAATCTAACTATTGACTGGGAGTAACTCTGAATACAGTCTAATATCTAACTATTGACTGAATGTAACTCCTCTGAATACAGTCTAAAATCTAACTATTGACTGGGAGTAACTCTGAATACAGTCTAATATCTAACACTGACTGGAATATACTGTACACACAAACACACACACACACACACTCACACACACACACACACACACACACACACACACACACACACACACACTGACTGGAATCTGTTAACAGTTCAACAAGACCTACGGTGTTAGTGGTATTCTCATCTTTCTTTGCTTTTACCTTTCTCTGTTTTCCTTCTCTCTTTCTCTAGGACTCTGACTCTCTCTCTCTCTTTCTCTTTGACTCTGACTCTCCCTCTCTCTTTCTCTAGGACTCTGACTCTCTCTCTCTCTTTCTCTTTGACTCTGACTCTCTCTCTCTCTTTCTCTAGGACTCTGACTCTCTCTCTCTCTTTCTCTTTGACTCTGACTCTCTCTCTCTCTTTCTCTAGGACTCTGACTCTCTCTCTCTCTTTCTCCAGGACTCTCTCTCTCTCTCTTTCTCCAGGACTCTGACTCTCTCTCTCTCTTTCTCTATGACTCTCTCTCTCTCTCTTTCTCTTTGACTCTGACTCTCTCTCTCTCTTTCTCCAGGACTCTGACTCTCTCTCTCTCTCTTTCTCTAGGACTCTGACTCTCTCTCTCTCTTTCTCTATGACTCTGACTCTCTCTCTCTCTTTCTCTAGGACTCTGACCCTCTCTCTCTCTCTCTCTTTCTCTAGGACTCTGACTCTCTCTCTCTCTTTCTTGAGGACTCTGACTCTCTATCTGTCTCTCTCTGCCTCTCTCTCTCTTTCTCTTGGACTCTGACTCTCTCTCTCTCTCTTTCTGTCTCTCTCTATTCAATTCAATTCAATTCAAGGGGCTTTATTGGCATGGGAAACATGTGTTAACATTGCCAAAGCAAGTGAGGTAGATAATATACAAAAGTGAAATAAACAATAAAAATGAACAGTAAACATTACACATACAGAAGTTTCAAAACATTTTTCCTGTAAGCAGGAATCAGGAGGATAGAATTATGGTCAGATTTGCCAAATGGGTGGCGAGTGAGAGCTTTGTAAGCGTCTCTGTGTGTGGAGAATAGGTGATCTGGAGTTTTTTTCCCCTCTGGTTGCACATTTAACATGTTGATAGAGATTTGGTAAAACTGATTTAAGTTTACTTGCATTAAAGTCCTCGGCCACTAGGAGAGCCACCTCTTGATGAGCATTTTCCTGTTTGATTATGGCGGTATACAGCCCATTGAGTGCAGTTTTTGTGCCAGTATCGGTGTGTGGTGGTATGTAGACAGCTACGAAAAATACATATGAAAACTAGGTAGACAGTGTGGTCTACAGCTTATGATGAGATTTCGGTTACTAACCACTAGGCTACCTGCCGCCCCAGATACTCTACCTCAGGTGAGCAAAACCTTGATACTTCCTTACATATGCACCAGCTGTTGTTTAGAAATATACATAGGACCGTGTTTTACCTGAGGCTGCTGTTCTGTCCTGCCGATAGAGTGTAAAACCCGCCAGCTGTATGTTGTCAATGTCGTCGTTCAACTCTGTGAAACAGAACATACAGCGTTTAATGTCCAATTGGTAGTATATACCTGCTTTCAGATCATTCTATTCATTTTCCAGCGATTGAACGTTGGCTAACAGTATGTATGGCAAAGGCAGATTAGCCATTCGTCGCCTGATCCTCACAAGGCACCCCGATCTCTTTCTGCAAAATCTATGTTTCTTTCTCCTGCAAATGGCGGTGTGTTCAGGTGTTCGGAGTATTCAATTTAACTAGGCAAGTAAGTTCAGAACAACTTATTTTTTACAATGATGTCCTACCAGGGGAATGGTGGGTTAACTGCCTTGTTCAGGGGGAGAACGACAGACGTTTAATTTATCAGCTCAGAGATTCGATCCAGCAACCTTTCAGTGACTGGCCCAACACCCTAACCACTAGGCTATCTGCCACCCTGTCCAGCTAATTAAATAAAAATGAGTCGGTGTAATAAAAATGAGTAATCGTTGTTCTGACGTCTATAAGGTCTTTTTTGGTCATGAGAGACAGTAGCAGCAACATTATGTACAAAATAAGTTACAAACATTGCGAAAAAACTAACAAAACAACATGGGTGGTTTAAAGAACCAATGAACAGCCATCTTACTGTCATTCTAGTTTCTTAGGTTGTTTGCTTGAAATGTGTGGATTTGATAGGGAAGCTGAGAGGTCAAATATACTGTTTAGACTTTCTACTGCCAAATTTACACCTTCACTCTTACAGTGGAACATTTTGTCCAGGAAATTGTATTGAAGGGATTTGATTTGTTGTTGCCTAATTCTTTTTTTGGTAGATTTCCACACTACTTTCCTTCAATCTACAACATTTCTTAGTGTTACTCAGTTCCTTTTGCTTTGATGCCTCATGATTGAGTATTGCTCTGTTCAAGTATTGTCTGATTTTGCTGTGGTCTGATAGGGATGTCAGTGGGCTGACTGTGAACGCTCTGAGAGACTCTGGGTTGAGGTCAGTGATAAAGTAGTCTACAGTACTACTGACAAGAGATGAGTTATAGGTGTATCTACCATAAGAGTCTCCTCGAAGCCTTCCGTTGACTATGTACATACCCAGGATGTAACAGAGCTATAGGTGTATCTACCATAGGGGAAGATGAGCTATAGGTGTACCTACCATAGGAGTCCCCTCGAAGCCTACCGTTGACTATGTACATACCCAGGATGTAACAGAGCTATAGGTGTACCTACCATAGGAGTCCCCTCGAAGCCTACCGTTGACTATGTACATACCCAGGATGTAACAGAGCTATAGGTGTACCTACCATAGGAGTCCCCTTGAAGCCTACCATTGACTATGTACATACCCAGGATGTAACAGAGCTATAGGTGTACCTACCATAGGAGTCTCCTTGAAGCCTTCCATTGACTATGTACATACGCAGAATCTGACAGAGCTGCAGGAGTTGTGACCCGTTTTTGTTGGTTATGTTGTCATAGTTGTGCCTAGGGGGGCATATGGGGGAGGGAATGCTGTCACCTCCAGGTAGGTGTTTGTCCCCCCCGTGTGCTGAGAGTGTCGGGTTCTTGTCAAGTTCTGGCATTTAGGTCGCCACAGACTAGTACATGTCCCTGAGCCTGGAAATTATTGATTTCTCCCTCTAGGATGGAGTAGCTGTCATCGCTAAAGTATGGGGATTCTATGGGGGGGATATGGGTAGCACACATGAGGACATTTTTCTCTGTTGAAATCATTTCCTTATTAATTTCTAGCCAGAAGTAAAATGTTGACGGTATAACTAATTTAATAGAGTGGGTTCGCTCTGCTCTATACCAAATTAGCATACCCCTGAGTCTCTTCCCTGTTTCACACCTGGTAGTTTGGTGGATGGGACTACCAGCTCTCTGTAACCTAGAGGGTAACCAGTGGGTCCGTCTCCTCTATACCAGGTTTCTTGTAGGATGACAATGTCTGTATTTCAAATTTCTTTGATGAAGTCCGGGTTCCTGGTCTTTGGGCTAAAGGCAGATGACCTCTGACCTTGTATATTCCAGGATGAGCTAGTAAGCTTTGTGTTCCATAGTGTCTAGTGTTGTTTTTATGTGGTTTAGTCCCTGGCCATCACAGTAGCTGTGAGCAGAGCATGTTGAGCATCTGATACACACCTCTTAGGTTGCAGGATGGGGCTTGGGCGGGTGTAATAGTGGGTGTTGGGCCTGTTGCTCTGCTCACAGCCTGGGCATATGTCTTGCTGTCATGTTGAGGTCCTTGCCGCAGGGGAAATGGGGTGGGCAGAAGGGGCATAGGTCTGATATAGGGGGGGCCTATATAGGGTGTGGCCAGGGTTTGCTTGGGGTGGTCTCAGCTGGTTGGGGTGTGGCTGGTGATGCTGTGGTCTGGGTGTAGGTCCTCTTGGCGTGGGTTCTCTCAGTGCAGGTCCTTCAGGAAGGGGTCTTGCAGGTCTGGAAGCGTGTCTCGCTGGTCTGGGCGGGGCATCTGTTGCTCTGTTGCATCCTGTGTGAGGTGCTGGGGCTACGGTTGAGGGTGATGTCCTTCAGGGTCCTGAAAAAAGTTGGGATTTCTGCCTTGTAGAGATGAACATGGTTGTAAAGGCTGTTCAAGTCCAGGGTGGAGTTGTGGGTCAGGTAAACATTAGTATTTGAGGCACAGTCTTGTGAAATGCTTGCATTCACCCACTATCTCTCTCTGTGTCTCTCGTCCTCTCTGTCTTTATCTTCCTCTCTCTCTTCCTATCTCTTCCTCTCTATCTCAATCTTCCTCTCTCTTCCTCTCTCTGTCTATATTCCTCTCTCTCTTCCTCTCTCTCCCTCTCTCTATGTCTCTCTCTCTTCCTCTGTCCCTCTCTCTCTTCCTCTCACTTCCTCTCTCTCTTCCTCTTTCTCTTCCTCTCTCTTCCTCTCTCTCTCTCTTCCTCTCTCTTCCTCTCTCTTCCTCTCTCTGTTTCTCTCCCTCTTTATCTTCCTCTCTCTCTTCCTCTCTCTCTGTCTCTCTCTTCCTCTCTCTCTCCCTCTTTCTCTTCCTCTCTCTCTTCCTCTCTCTCTGTCTCTCGCTTCCTCTCTCTCTTCCTCTGTCTATCTCCTCTCTTTCTTCCTCTCTCTCTCTCTGTCTCTCTCCTCTCTCTCTTCCTCTCTCTGTCTCTCTCCTCTCTCTCTTCCTCTCTCTGTCTCTCTCTCTTCCTCTTTCTCTTCCTCTCTCTTCCTATCTCTCTGTCTCTCTCTTCCTCTCTCTCTGTCTCTCTCTTCCTCTCTCTATCTATCTCCCCTCTCTCTGTGTCAGTCTTTGATAAAGATGAGAAGGGATCGTGATGTCTTGTGTTAAAAGATGAGTGTGTTTGTGAGTCTGAGAGAAAGAGGAAGAGAGTCTCCTTGTCAACTAGCTCTCAGAGTCTCATGTCAGAATTAGACTTTTATCCATGTTTCTCAAATGTCAAATTTAGAAGTTATAGCAAACATCACATTTCAAAGTGCTTAGGGTATTAGCTCTGAATTTCTAAGGTTAGGGTTAAGTTTTGTGATAGGCTTAAAACAAACATCTCAAAAACAACTTTCTATTGCTGGATTTGAACTTGCAACATTTAGAATCAGGTGCTTATGCTTAGCCACCATCCCCGTCCTCAACACCCTAGCAAACACCAAAACCTACTTGAACGTAACAGCACTTAGTGTTGCCCCTAGTGTCCGGTTTCCACGTCATCTCCCGACATCCTCAGACATGGATGGACGTCCAATACTGACTTGTATCACGGGGGACCTGGCTGGGACTGACTTGTATCACGGGGGACCTGGCTGGGACTGACTTGTATCACAGGGGACCTGGCTGGGACTGACTTGTATCACGGGGGACCTGGCTGGGACTGACTTGTATCACGGGGGACCTGGCTGGGACTGACTTGTATCACGGGGGACCTGGCTGGGACTGACTTGTATCACGGGGGACCTGGCTGGGACTGACTTGTATCACGGGGGACCTGGCTGGGACTGACTTGTATCACGGGGGACCTGGCTGGGACTGACTTGTATCACGGGGGACCTGGCTGGGACTGACTTGTATCACGGGGGACCTGGCTGGGACTGACTTGTATCACGGGGGACCTGGCTGCTCCTTGCAACTGAGATGGAGAGTTTTTGAGGCATGGCTTTTTCAGTGGGCATCCTGCGATGAATCCCAAGCTTCAAATCAAAGGCTAATTTGCATTCTAATACTTAACTTGTTTTTGTCTGTGTGTTTTGTTTGCAATATTGCATGCATGTCTGTGCATGTGTGTATTTGTGAGTGTCAGGGACTGTATAAGGGAATGTACATAAGCATTTGTCTGAGTGTATGTGTGAATATTCAGACTCAATGTTTGTGTGTGTGTGTGTGTGTGTGTGTGTGTGTGTGTGTGTGTGTGTGTGTGTGTGTGTTCGCTTGTGTTTTTGTTTCTGTCACCAAGTGTCAGTTTGCAAATTGCTTTCTTTCCTTTAGGCTCACAGTTATGACAGGCCCTTCATTGAAAGTGTAAACATGACTTTGGCCATTCACCTCCTAACAACCGCACACACACACACACACACACACACACACACACACACACACACACACACACACACACACTCTGAAACCAAAGAGCTGTCAGACAAGGAAGTCTAAAAGGTTTTATTAACATATCAAAGACGATGTGAGACCAAGACATCCGTCTTTTCTTCTGTTATTGAACAAATAAACCATATGTGTCACAGCTCTTTAACTGAGGGTTCAGATGGAACGATGCTGTTGTAGGGCAAGAGGAACATATCTTACTTCAACAACAGAGACAATCTATTTCTCTCTCTCTTTATTTTTCTGTCTCTCACTTTTTCTCTTCTTATCTCTCTCTCTCTCTCTTCTCTCTCTTTTTCTGAATTGAATTGCTCCCTCTCTTTCTCTCTTCCTCTTTCTCGCTCTCTTGCTCTCTCCTCTCTCTCTCTCTCTCTCTCTCCCTCTCTCTCTCTCTCTCTCTCTCTCTCTCTCTCTCTCTCTCTCATGCCCTCTCTCTCTCCCTTTCTTTCTCTCTCTCTCTCTCTCTCTCTCTCTCTCTCTCTCTCTCTCTCTCTCTCATGCCCTCTCTCTCTCCCTTTCTTTCTCTCTCTCTCTCTCTCTCTCTCTCTCTCTCTCACTCTCTCTTTCTCTTTCTCAATTCAGTTCAATTCAATGTAAGGGCTTTAATGGCATGGGAAATACATGTTAACATTGCCAAAGCAAGTGAAATAGATTATAGATAATAGATAGTAGGTCATTTAAATATATTCTCTCTCTCTCTCTCTCTTCTTCTCTTTCTCTCTTCTTCTTCTTCTCTCTACGTCTCACCCAATCGCCAGAAAGCTCTATCTAATCTGTATTCGTTTCTCTTTCTATAAACAAAGAACATCTTTACCGCTGCAAGGCTAAGATCACCCATCACAAAAACATCTGGAGAAAGACCCATACAAATAGAAGACAGCATGTGTGTATGTGTTTGTGTGTGTTTAAGTGTGTATGTGTTTGTGTGTGTTTAGGTGTGTTTGTGTGTATTTAAGTGTGTGTGTGTTTGTGTGTGTGTGTGTTTGTGGGTGTTTAGGTGTGTGTGTGTTTGTGTGTGTTTAGGTGTGTGTGTGTTTAAGTGTGTGTGTGTTTGTGTGTGTTTAAGTGTGTGTGTGTGTGTTTGTGTGTATTTAAGTGTGTGTGTTTAAGTGTGTGTGTGTTTGTGTGTGTTTAAGTGTGTGTGTGTGTTTGTGTGTGTTTAAGTGTGTGTGTGTGTTTGTGTGTGTTTAAGTGTGTGTGTGTGTGTGTTTAAGTGTGTGTGTTTGTGTGTGTTTAAGTGTGTGTGTGTGTGTGTGTTTAAGTGTGTGTGTGCTTCAGTGTGTGTGGGTTTAAGTGTGTGTGTGCTTAAGTGCTTAAGTGTGCTTAAGTGTGTGTGTGTTTAAGTGTGTGTGTGTTTAAGTGTGAGTGTTTGTTAATGCCTCCCTCTCTCTCTCTCTCTCTCTCTCTCTCTCTCTCTCTCTCTCTCTCTCTCTCTCTCTCTCTCTCTCTCTCTCTCTCTCTCTCTCTCTCTCTCTCGAGTATTATTGACACCACCTTAAATCCTCTTCAATCAGTGTAGATGAAGGGGAGGTGACAGGTTAAAGAAGGATTTTTAAGCCATTTGAGACAATTGAGACATGGATTGTGTACGTGTGCCATTCAGAGGGTGAATGGGCAAGACAAAAGATTGAAGTGCCTTTGAACGAGGAATGGTAGTTGGTGCCAGGCCCACCACTTTGTGTCAAGAACTGCAAGACTACTGCTTTTTTTTCCCTTGTGGGAAGCATCAGAGTCCCTGTGGAATGCTTGCGACACCTTGTAGAGTCCATGCCATGACGAAATGAGGCTGTTCTGAGGGCAAAAGGGAGAAGGGGCTGGGGGTGCAACTCAATATTAGGAAGGTGTTCTTAACGTTTTGTACACTCAGTGTATATTGCTTGTATCAGATCTTCTCTACGCCGCTGCTGAGGACAGTGGATGAAGAGAGAAGACAGCGTGCGAATGAGAACAACGAGAGACTCAGACAGTAGATGGCAGTGGTGCTTCATTCATGTAGATGATCTGAACCTTTATCAGCAGAGAGACAGGAGAGAGACAAGAAAGAAACAGGAGAGACAGGAGAGACGAGGAGACAAGAGAGACGGGAGAGAGACAGGGGAGAGACGGGAGAGTGACAAGAGAGACGGGAGAGAGACGGGAGAGAGACAGGAGAGACAGGAGAGAGACAAGAGAGATGGGCGAGAGACAGGAGAGAGACAGGGGAGAGACGGGAGAGTGACAAGAGAGACAGGAGAGAGACGGGAGAGACAGGAGAGAGACAAGAGAGATGGGAGAGAGACAAGAGAGACGGGAGAGAGACAGGAGAGAGACAGGGGATAGACGGGAGAGACAGGAGAGAGACAAGAGAGACGGGAGAGAGACAGGAGAGAGACAGGGGAGAGACGGGAGAGACAGGAGAGTGACAAGAGAGATGGGAGAGAGACAGGAGAGAGACAGGGGAGAGATGGGAGAGACAGGAGATACAAGATTTAGAGGAGAGATGGGAGAGACGAGAGAGACGAGAGAGACGAGAGAGAGACGGGAGAGACAGGAGAGAGACAGGGGAGAGATGGGAGACACAGGATAGTGACAGGAGAGAGACAGGAGAGAGACAGGGGAGAGACGGAAGACACAGGATAGTGACCGGAGAGTGACGAGAGACAGGAGAGAGAGAGGAGAGATGAGAGAGATGAGAGAGACGAGAGACAGTAGACAGGAGAGACAGGAGAGACAGGAGAGAGGAGAGAGACAGGAGAGAGGAGAGAGAGAGAGGAGAGAGACAGGAGAGAGACAGGAGAGAGACAGTAGAGAGGAGAGAGACAGGAGAGAGGAGAGAGACAGGAGATAGGAGAGAGAGAGTAGAGAGGAGAGAGACAGGAGAGAGACAGTAGAGAGGAGAGAGACAGGAGAGGAGAGAGACAGTAGAGACAGGAGAGACAGGAGAGACGAGAGTGATGATAGAGAGGAGAGACGAGAGAGACAGTAGAGAGGAGAGAGACAGGAGAGAGGAGAGAAACAGTAGAGAGGAGAGAGACAGGAGAGAGACAGGAGAGAGGAGAGAGACAGTAGAGAGGAGAGAGACAGGAGAGAGGAGAGACAGGATAGACGAGAGAGACAGGAGTGACGAGAGAGACGAGAGAGTAAGGGGAAACAGGAGAGACGATAGAGAGGAGAGAGAGGAGAGAGAGGAGAGACAGGAGAGACGAGAGCAACAAGAGAGACAGGAGAGACAGGAGAGAGACAGGAGAGACGATAGCGACAGGAGAGACAGGAGAGAGACAGGAGAATGACCGGAGAGAGACAGGAGAGATGAGAGAGACAGGAGAGAGACGAGAGAGACAGGAGAATGACCGGAGAGAGACAGGAGAGATGAGAGAGACAGGAGAGAGACGAGAGAGACAGGAGAGAGACAGGAGAGAGGCAGGAGAGAGGAGAGAGGCAGGAGAGAGGAGAGAGACAGGAGAGACAGGAGAGACGAGAGTGACGATAGAGAGGAGAGACGAGAGAGACAGTAGAGAGGAGAGAGACAGGAGAGAGGAGAGAGACAGGAGAGACAGGAGAGAGACAGGAGAGAGACAGGAGAGAGACAGTAGAGAGGAGAGAGACAGGAGAGAGACAGTAGAGAGGAGAAAGACAGGAGAGAGGAGAGAGACAGTAGAGAGGAGAGAGACAGTAGAGTGGAGAGAGACAGGAGAGAGGAGAGACATGAGAGATGTGAGAGAGAGTAGAGACAGGAGTGACGAGAGAGACGAGAGAGAGAGAGGAGAAACAGGAGAGACGATAGAGACGAGAGAGAGGAGAGACAGGAGAGACCAGAGCGACAGGAGATACAGGAGAGAGACAGGAGAGAAGAGAGAGACAGGTGAGAGACAGGAGAGACGTTAGAGACAGGAGAGACAGGAGAGAGACAGGAGAGTCAAGAGAGACAGGAGAGGCGAGAGAGAGTGGTACTATCATTCGGCTAACATAGCACAGGAAGGATACAACAGCAATATGTGTGTGTGTGTGTGTTAATGTGTGTGTGTGTGTTATTGTGTGTGTGTGTGTGTTATTGTGTGTGTGTGTGTGTGTGTTATTGTGTGTGTGTGTGTGTTATTGTGTGTGTGTTATTGTGTTTGTGTGTGTGTGTTATTGTGTGTGTGTGTGTGTGTGTGTTATTGTGTGTGTGTGTGTGTGTGTTATTGTGTGTGTCTGTGTGTGTGTGTGTGTTATTGTGTGTGTGTGTGTGTTATTGTGTGTGTGTTATTGTGTGTGTGTGTGTGTGTGTTATTGTGTGTGTGTGTGTGTGTGTGTTATTGTGTGTGTGTGTGTGTGTTATTGTGTGTGTGTGTACATGTGTGTGTGTACGTGTGTGTGTGTGTCTGTCTAAACTCAGTACCTTGATGACAGTGTATGGGATGTTCACCTATAAAAGGATTGATTCATTCAATGTTTATACAAATATGTCCATTCAACAGAATACTCTGTCAGAGATACAATAGTCCAAATGTCTAAACTATATCCGCTTCCAAAGCTACAGACGATTTACGTTGAGAATTGAGAGTGTTTAGAGTGAATGGAATGTCATCACAGGCCTGGTCAACAAGGGCTCACTGTTCCTCGGCACAACGGCGCTAACCTGGAACGTCAATGGACAAGTTAACCAGTGGTTGTGTAACAGTATAACTTTAGACCGTCCCCTCGCCCATACCCGGGCGCGAACCAGGGACCCTCTGCACACATCAACAACAATCACCCTCGAAGCATCGTTACCCATCACTCCACAAAAGCCACGGCCCTTGCAAAGCAAGGGGAACTACTACTTCAAGGTCTCAGAGCAAGTGGCGTCACTGATTGAAACGCTACTTAGCGCGAACACCGCTAACTAAGCTAGCCGTTTCACATCCGTTACAGTTGCATGGTTCGTGGGTGAAAGCATGGGCTTTATGTAACTGAAATCTTCTGAATACAAAACTAAATAGGTAATAAATATACATTTATTTAAAAAGCGAACTGAACTGAATTTGAAAATCCATCCTCCGAAACGACAATCTGTTCCTGTTGAGATTTCCTTTCATTCTTCCCTTTAAATCGCCATAGAAACAGCCTCTCTCAACGTAGATGGGTCGCCAATATCGGCAATGAAAGCCAAAGATCTGGGAGGTGAAAATGAAAGTGTATCAAGTTAATTTTAATTAGTTCCAAAGCGAGGAAGTTCCTCCTAATGTTACCACCTTCCAATGCCTGAAATATGGAAGAGATTATGACCAAGAGCAGTACATTCTAAACCAGCAATGGTCACAGCAAACTAACGTTCTTATTTCCTCAACACTGGCAAGTACAGATATACTAAGGCTTTTACAATCAGGAGGGAATCTACAGAACGGACCACAGAAAGGAAAGATGAGTTTGATATACTCTGAAAGGGTGAGGAAGGACATGCTAGATTGAATGCATGATGTCACATTTAACTCCAAAGCTTTGACTCTGTGTGTAAATGCTTGTGCGTCTGTGTCTGTGTGTGTGTGTGTGTGTGTGTGTGTGTGTGTGTGTGTGTGTGTGTGTGTGTTAGTGTGTGTGTGTGTGTGTGTGGCTGTGTGTGTGTGTGTGTGTGTGTGTGTGTGTGTGTGTGTGTGTGTGTGTGTGTGTGTGTGTGTGTGTGTGTGTGTGTGTGTTTGTGTCTCTGTAACACAGTAAGTTTGAGGCTCAGTGTCTTACCCCAGAGCTGGGCACTCAAGCTCAACTATCCTAATAAAACCCCAGCTGCTCAAACAAGCCCAAACTTCCACAGAAAACTCAAACAATTACATCCTGTGGAGCTAGCAACAGCTAACTGCTAAGCTAATGAATGACAGTGAAGGGAGCCAGAGAACGGCTAGCAGATAGCGATTAGCCACAGTGTGCTATGGGGGCCACTGTTCTGCTACAGAGGACCTTAATTCAGACATCACTGTGTAGCATGAGATGCATCCATTACATCGGTGTGGGTTTTGGGCCCAGAGTAATGAAATGGGTGATTGTACTTCAATGGAGGCTGCTGAGAGGAGCAAGGCTCATAATAATGACTGGAACGGAACAAATTCCACTGATTCTGCTACAGCCATTACCACAAACCTGTATTCCCCAATTAAGGTGCCACCAGCCTCCTGTGTTGTACTTGTATGTGATGTATGGTTGGAGGCTAGGTTGATTAGCATACAAATGGGCATTTTTACATCCCATTATTTCGCTGTGTCACTGGCGGTGCTTCAGAACAAAAAAATCCCAACGTTCCGCTGTGTCCCTGGTAGTGTTCCGGAACTACAATTCCAACGTTCCGCTGTGTCCCTGGTAGTGTTCCGGAACTACAATTCCAACGTTCCGCTGTGTCCCTGGTAGTGTTCCGGAACTACAATTCCCAATGTTCCGCTGTGTCCCTGGTAGTGCTTCTGAAATACGAATTTCCACTACCCAATGCTGCTGGTAATGATGTCACTATGAAACAGAACAGTGTGTAGTGTGAAGAGATAAGAAACTCAACTGAACTCAGATTAGTTCCCATTTAATTTGTTGCTGTTGAGGAGAACAATACTTTTTGACTTCTGATAGAATCTATGCAGGGAGAGGAAACAGCTGTTTTACTCCTGATGGAATCCATGCAGGGAGAGGAAACAGCTGTTTTACTCCTGATAGAATCCATGCAGGGAGAGGAAACAGCTGTTTTACTCCTGATAGAATCCATGCAGGGAGAGGAAACAGCTGTTTTACTCCTGATAGAATCCATGCAGGGAGAGGAAACAGCTGTTTTACTCCTGATATAATCCATGCAGGGAGAGGAAACAGCTGTTTTACTCCTGATAGAATCCATGCAGAGAGAGAGGAAACAGCTGTTTTACTCCTGGTAGAATCAATGCAGAGAGAGAGGAAACAGCTGTTTTACTCCTGATAGAATCCATGCAGGGAGAGGAA
>NC_092170.1:36359667-36407167 GCF_045791955.1 Oncorhynchus clarkii lewisi
CCTCCTCCTCAATCCTTCATTCCACCACCACACAGAAGAGGGTGAAGAAGAAGGAGAAGAAGAAGATGAGTGGAGAAGAGGTTGAAGAAGGAGAGTAAGAAGACGAGTGAAGGAGAGGGTGAAGCAGAAGGAGAAGACGAAGATGAGTGGAGGAGAGGGTGAAGAAGGAAAGGAAGAGCCAGGGTAATTAATGACAGAACATTTCTAATGAAAAACCACAGGCTGTTCAAGGAGTTGAAGTTTGCTTCAAACAAAGGTAGCTCTCCTCTCTCCCTCCCTCCCACCTTCCTTCCTTCCTTCCCTCCCTTCCTCTATCCCCCATCCACCCTTTAGGCCTGCTCGGCCCTCTCTGCTCGGCCCTCTCTGCTCGGCCATCTCTCTTTAATCCCGTCTTTACGTCTCTCCCTCTCTCCTCTCCCCTCCCTCCCTCCCTCCCTCCCTCCCTCCCTCCCTCCCTCCCTCCCTCCCTCCCTCCATCGGCCCTCTCTCTAATGAAAGGAGGTGTAAATTAAGGAGTGTATGTTAATTTGGGCATACACTCCTGATGAGTTTTAATCAGAGTGGGAATTCACAAGAGGAGATAGAGAGAGAGAGAGAGAGAGAGTTTTTGAGTTTTTGTTAAACCTTTATTTTATACTTAATTATTAAGACAAATAATGGCACACTATGCCTTTTCAGAAATTAAACAACACATTTGTCATTCCTAAATAAAAATGTATTATATTAAATAATAAATCAAATTCAATTGATTTCATAAGAAAATAGATTGTTTCCCCTCCACAAAACAAACCGCTCCTTCATAAGCCCACTTCTCCTCAAACAATGGAGATCTTTTACAGCCGAGAAGAACTCAAAATCCACTTTTATTCTCGCTTTGACTAATCTTTTATAAACACATTTTACATCCAGCCCATATCCTGTGTCTATTTTATGTTTCCTACTCAGAAAAATTAACATCTTAGGTTGTCCCAAATAAAATGTAACAGTTGACATGTTTTTTTTCTGTTGCTTACCATGAAACCCCTAAAGAAAATCGGTGTTATTGAAAATCTCCCCCAAAGCTGTAAACAAAGACTCTAGTATTTCAAAGAGAGGCTTTATCCTCTCACACTCCATAAAACTGTGAACATTTGTTCTCTTGCGTTACAAAAAAGGACATCCGTCTCCAACATCTGAGTTAATAACAGATACAAAAGCATTAACTGCAATGGTGCCATGCAAAAACCTCCATTACATATCACCAGTCCCCTGTACAGTGTTCTCCATGCTGGCTTTACCTTGTCATCAACACCCCCCATTACATATCACCAGTCCCCTGTACAGTGTTCTCCATGCTGGCTTTACCTTGTCACCAACACCCTCCATTACATATCACCAGTCCCCTGTACAGTGTTCTCCATGCTGGCTTTACCTTGTCATCAACACCCCCCATTACATATCACCAGTCCCCTGTACAGTGTTCTCCATGCTGGCTTTACCTTGTCACCAACACCCTCCATTACATATCACCAGTCCCCTGTACAGTGTTCTCCATGCTGGCTTTACCTTGTCATCAACACCCCCCATTACATATCACCAGTCCCCTGTACAGTGTTCTCCATGCTGGCTTTACCTTGTCACCAACACCCTCCATTACATATCACCAGTCCCCTGTACAGTGTTCTCCATGCTGGCTTTACCTTGTCATCAACACCCCCCATTACATATCACCAGTCCCCTGTACAGTGTTCTCCATGCTGGCTTTACCTTGTCACCAACACCCTCCATTACATATCACCAGTCCCCTGTACAGTGTTCTCCATGCTGGCTTTACCTTGTCATCAACACCCCCCATTACATATCACCAGTCCCCTGTACAGTGTTCTCCATGCTGGCTTTACCTTGTCACCAAGGCCCAGTTTTACCCTCCAAGGAGTGTCTTTTCTATTCTTCAATTTATCTTTATTCAAAACCTTGACACAACCCCTACGTAAGTCTTTCCCATTCACCTCATCCAAACCCTTCCAACCCTCTCAAATCCACTAATGACTCCTTTCTTTCTGACTCTGTGATATCATGGGTGTAATATATATGGGATATGGGTGTAACTCTGGGATATTGGGTGTAATATATATGGGATATGGGTGTAATATATATGGGATATGGGTGTAATATATATGGGATATGGGTGTAATATATATGGGATATGGGTATAATATATATGGGATATGGGTGTGACTCTGGGTGATTCTGCCTCTGTTTGAGAATCATACTTAGGTAGCCTGGGTTTCACTGTGTGTTTGTGGGTGATTGTTCCTGTCTCTGTGTTTGCACCAGATAGGGCTGTTTTGAGTTTTCACATTTATTGTTTTGTTAGTTTATTCACGTATAGTGTCTTTATTAAAGTACCATGAATAACCACCACGCTGCAGTTTGGTCCGCCTCTCCTTCACCACAGGAAAACCCTTACAGAATCACCCACCACAACAGGACCAAGCGGCGTGGTGACAGGCAGCGGCAGCAGAAGCTACGAAGTCTGGAGTATATGACTTGGGAGGAAATAGACAGGTGGGCGGTCGACCCAGGGAGAGTGCCGGAGCCTGCCTGGGATTCGCTGGAGCAGTGCGAAGAGGGGTATAGGAGAATGGAGTTGGAGAGACAAGCACGGCGGCGCGGAAGGAAGTCCGAGAGTCAGCCCCAAAAATGTCTTGGGGGGGGCACAGGGAGAGTGTGGCAGAGTCAGGAGTCAGACCTGAGCCAACTCCCCCTGTTTATCGTGAGGAGCCAAGGAGGAGCTCAGAACCAGAGCTGGTGTTGGAGGTGAGCGAAGCAGAGACTGTGAAGGAGTTAATGGGGAAATTGGAGGAGAGAGATTTGAGGGAGTTGCTGGTTTGGTGCATGAGGCACAACATTCGCCCGACGGAGCGTGTCAGGGATTTAATGGCACCTGAGTCAGCTCTCCATACTCATCCTGAGGTGCGTGCTAGTTGTCTGGTGAAGACTGTGCCAGCCTCACGCACCAGGCCTCCTGTGCATCTCCCTAGTCTTGCACGTCCTGTGCCATCTCAGCACTACAGTGCTCCTAGCAGTGCTAACCGTGGCGGGCGTGGTGTTGGTCAGGCACCGTGTTATGCGGTGGTTCGCACGGTGTCCCCAGTACGCGTGCTTAGCCCGGTGCGCTACATCCCAGCTTCCCACATCTGCCGGGCTAGGGTGAAGATCCAGCCAGGGCGGTTGGTGCCAGCCCTGCTCTCAAGATCTCCAGTACGCCTTCACGGTCCGGTCCATCCTGTGCCACCTCCACACACCAGCCCTTCGGTGGCAGCTCCCCGCACCATGCTTCCTGTGCGTGTCCTCGGCCCAGTACCACCAGTGCCAGCACCACGCATCAGGCCTACAGTGCGCCTCGCCTCTCCAGCGCTGCCGGAGTCTCCCGCCTGTCCAGCGCTGCCGGAGTCTCCCGCCTGTCCAGCGCTGCTAGAGCCTTCCTCCTCTCCAGCGCTGCCGGAGTCTCCCGCCTGTCCAGCGCTGCTAGAGCCTTCCTCCTCTGCAGCGCAGCCGGAGTCTCCCGCCTGTTCGGCGCTACCAGAGCAAACAACGTACTGTCACGTTCTGACCTTTATTTCCTTTGTTTTGTCATTATTTAGTATGGTCAGGCGTGAGTTGGGGTGGGCAGTCTATGTTTGTTTTTCTATGTTTTGGGTATTTCTATGTTTCGGCCTAGTGTGGTTCTCAATCAGAGGCAGGTGTCATTAGTTGTCTCTGATTGAGAATCATACTTAGTTTCACTGTGTGTTTGTAGGTGATTGTTCCTGTCTCTGTGTTTGCACCAGATAGGACTGTTTAGGTTTTTGCACATTTATTGTTTTGTTAGTTTATTAATGTATAGTTCCTTTATTAAAGAACATGAATAACCACCACGCTGCATTTTGGTCCACCTCTCCTTCACCAAAAGAAAACCGTTACAATATGGGTGTAATATATATGGGATATGGGTGTAATATATTTGGGATATGGGTGTAATATATATGGGATATGGGTGTAATATATTTGGGATATGGGTGTAATATATATGGGATATGGGTGTAATATATTTGGGATATGGGTGTAATATATATGGGATATGGGTGTGACTCTGGGTGTAATATATATGGGATATGGGTGTAATATATATGGGATATGGGTGTAATATATATGGGATATGGGTGTGACTCTGGGTGTAATCCCGAGTCCTAGAATTGGGAGGTTTTCATCTTGTACCTCCTTCTTTTGATTATTAAGCACCAACCACTCTTCTACTGACAGAGGCTTGTACGACAATCCTTTCCGACCTCACCCTCAAACGTTCAGCCATCCGTCCTCCATCCATTAAGGTGGGCCCAGCCATGTCCGTTATTAACTGCTTTTGGGTGATGATTTTGCCCTTCACCTGGATCTTGGAGAAATGTGGAACAGCTGCTGTTGTACAATCCAGTCTTGCTCCTGTCGTGTCTCTGACTTATTAAATGAGATGACAGGCTATTTTATAAAAATCGATTACCTAACATTTAATTGATTACGTGATTGAATTAAACAATGCAACACTTTACTCATTAACTTCTCTAGGGGGCACAATTTTCACATCCGGATGAAAAGAGTGCCAAAGTAAACTGCCTGCTACTCAGTCCCAGAAGCTAGGATATGCATATAATTGATAGATTTGGATAGACCCTGTCCTCACCCTACTGACAAATAAGGGTGACCCCATGTTTTTGCCTGCCCTATCAGTTCTGTTACACTCACAGACATTATTTTAACAGTTTTCGAAACTTTAGAGTGTTTCCTATCCAAATCTACCAATTGTATGCATATCATAGCTTCTGGGCCTGAGTAGCAGGCAGTTTTCTTTGGGCACTCTTTTTATCCGGATAAGAAAAATTTGCCCCCTACCCTAATGAAGTTAACTACTGCTAGCCAATCCTCTACAAACATGGTCCCAAAATACTTTAAACATCTTTGGGATATGGGGCAGTATTTTAACGTCTGGATGAAAAGCGTGCCCAAAGTAAACTGCCTGCTACTCAGGCCCAGAAGCTAGGATATGCATATAATTGGTAGATTTGGGAATATCTAGCCGTAACAGGTTAAAAAGTCAATGGGAAGCCCATCAATGCCCCGTCTCCTTGCATTTTCCATGCATTTTAATTAAGTGTATAGCTCCTGCAACACAATGGTGGCTCTAGCTCAACCTGAGCATCTGCAGCCACCTGTGGGAGCCAATCAAAGAACTGCTGTGTCACTGTATAATCCTCTTTGTACTCAGCATAGCATTCTACTGCCCTCTTTCTAATTCTCCTTGGGCTAGTGAGCTCCTGCCCAACAGCTGACTTGAGGCAATGAATATTTATTCTTTGTCCATTATTTTTCTCTAAACCGAAGAAAAATATGGATGAGGCATCCATTTCAGAGATTCCCTGAAACTTTCTTCACACTAATGCCCCCTGCGCTCTGATACAGCTCTCCTTCCGTGACCTCCAACTGCTCTTAAATGCAAGTAAAACTAAATGCATGCTCTTCAACCAATCGCTGCCCGCACCTGCCCGCCCGTCCAGCATCACTACTCTGAATGGCTCTGACTTAGAATAAATACCTAGGTGTTAGACTGTAGACTCTCCTTCCAAACTCACATTAAATATTTCCAATCCGAAATTAAATCTAGAATTGGCTTCCTATTTCGCAACCAATGCTGCCAAAAATACCCTCGGAAAACTGACCATCCAACAATCCTCGACTTCGGCGATGTCATTTACAAAATAGCCTCCAACACTCTACTCAACAAATTGGATGCAGTCTATCACAGTGCCATCCGTTTTGTCACCAAAGCCCCATATACTACCCACCACTGCGACCTGTACACTCTCGTTGGCTGGCCCTCGCTTCATACTCGTCGCCAAACCCACTGGCTCCAGGTCATCTATAAGTCTTTGCTAGGTAAAGCCCCGCCTTATCTCAGCTCACTGGTCATCATAGCAGCACCCACCCGTAGCACGCGCTCCAGCAGGTATATCTCACTGGTCACCCCCAAAGCCAATTCTTCCTTTGGCCACCTCTCCTTCCACTTCTCTGCTGTCAATGACTGGAACGAACTGCAAAAATCACTGAAGCTGGAAACTCTTATCTCCATCACTAGCTTTAAGCACCAGCTCTTGAGAGCCTGAGTATGGCCTCGATCTCCTGTGGTCCAACATCTAGAATTCCACTATTTCAGACTCTAGGGAGTTCATTGATCTGGTGATGTCTCTGGTAACATTCATCGTGTACTGATTACAGAATTGTTGAATCTGGATTTTCCCACCACTGTTGAAGGGATACTAAACTGGCCTTTTCAGATCTCTATCTCTCCCAGAAAAAACTACAACATTTCCTGAAGTGATCATCACTCAGTAAAGTTATATTAAAATGCCAGCACGAGCTTGTGGTCTCACAGCGTTAATGAACACTACCTCTGTTATTGAACAATGATTAGAAAATCCCATTGAGGTTATCACACTTGATTTACAGACCTGAGATTGATGCTCAAAAAAACAAAATCTATCTAACCTGGCCAGAGAGATGATGTTCTCTCCCATATTAGCCCATGTGTACTGTCTCGTGACTCCATATTGGCCCATGTGTACTGTCTCGTGACTCCATGTTAGCCCATGTGTACTGTCTCGTGACTCCATATTAGCCCATGTGTACTGTCTCGTGACTCCATATTGGCCCATGTGTACTGTCTCGTGACTCCATATTGGCCCATGTGTACTGTCTCGTGACTCCATATTGGCCCATGTGTACTGTCTCGTGACTCCATATTGGCCCATGTGTACTGTCTCGTGACTCCATATTGGCCCATGTGTACTATCTCGTGACTCCATATTGGCTCCTTGAAATACCACATAGTTCATGTGTTACAATAACGCTTTTTTTTAAGTCCTTGAGGCTCTATGAGGTTCTACGTGATTTATATCTAAACAACTGACTGTGCAGTTCAAATCCCCAGCAATAAAGAAATAATCCTCAGTGTTACATTTCTCAATGGTATTTGATAATGTCTCTAAAAAACGTACCCGCTCAACTGCCCCCACTGGGGGAATATACATTTATCAAACACGTTGTGACGTTTCAACACTTCACTCTGACTTTTAAAAGACCTCCCATCAACTACCTCCTCAACCTCACATGACAACGGCAAAAACCCTTTTGAGAACAAGATAGCCCCACCCCCACTTTTTGAGCATTTATTACTACACACCTCTGCCCCCCCCCCCCGTCTTTTCTATTCTTCAATTTATCTTCATTCAAAACCTTGACACAACCCCTATGTCTGTTCTCTTTACAGGAACAGACAGAAAATACATCTCTTTACAGGAACAGACAGAAAATACATCTCTTTACAGGAACAGACAGAAAATACATCTCTTTACAGGAACAGACAGAAAACACATCTCTTTACAGGAACAGACAGAAAATACATCTCTTTACAGGAACAGACAGAAAATACATCTCTTTACAGGAACAGACAGAAAATACATCTCTTTACAGGAACAGACAGAAAATACATCTCTTTACAGGAACAGACAGAAAATACATCTCTTTACAGGAACAGACAGAAAATACATCTCTTTACAGGAACAGACAGAAAATACATCTCTTTACAGGAACAGACAGAAAACACATCTCTTTACAGGAACAGACAGAAAATACATCTCTTTACAAGAACAGACAGAAAACACATCTCTTTACAGGAACAGACAGAAAATACATCTCTTTACAGGAACAGACAGAAAATACATCTCTTTACAGGAACAGACAGAAAATACATCTCTTTACAAAGTTACAGAGCGACTGAACTCTCATTTCCTTAAGAATTTAAATCACTTGTCACTCTTGTGACAACTTTATCGAGTCTAGCAATTTCAGGGCTTGTCAAACCTTTGCTAATTCAACAAACAAATCACTTTTAGGAATAAAATCCATTACATTATAATCCTGTATATACAGTTGAAGTCGTAAATGTACATGCACCTTAGCCAAATACATTTAAACTCAGTTTTTCACAATTCCTGTCAGAGTTGTGTGTATAGGTGGAAGGGAAGTCAGGCGCAGGAGAATCAAACTGAATGAAATGGAGTTGTTTAATGACTGTAAACAAAACATGACTCCAAAACTATGAATAATAATTAAACAAAGTGGGTATGAGGACCCGTCGCCCACCAACACAAACACAAACACAAACACAAACAACACGAACCATCTGTGAGAAAGACATGAGGGGAAACAGAGGGTTAAATAGGAAATGAATGGGATTAAAACTACTAGTACAGGGGTTCGTCAAGCCTACCAGCATTTTCCCCATTGCTGCTGTCTGTTTCTTTTTCCTGTTATCTAGTTTTCCCAGTTTTGACCATTCTGCCTGCCCTGACCCTGAGCCTACCTGCTGTTCTGTAGCTTTAGGACTCTGATCTGGATTACTGACCTCTGCCTGCCCTGACCCTGAGCCTACCTGCTGTTCTGTAGCTTTATGACTCTGATCTAGATTACTGACCTCTGACTGCCCTGACCATGAGCCTACCTGCTGTTCTGTAGCTTTAGGACTCTGATCTGGATTACTGACCTCTGCCTGCCCTGACCCTGAGCCTACCTGCTGTTCTGTAGCTTTAGGACTCTGATCTGGATTACTGACCTCTGCCTGCCCCGACCATGAGCCTACCTGCTGTTCTGTAGCTTTAGGACTCTGGTCTAGATTACTGACCTCTGCCTGCCCCGACCCTGAGCATACCTGCTGTTCTGTAGCTTTAGGACTCTGGTCTAGATTACTGACTTCTGCCTGCCCTGACCCTGAGCCTACCTGCTGTTCTGTAGCTTTAGGACTCTGGTCTAGATTACTGACCATTCTGCCTGCCCCGACCATGAACCTACCTGCTGTTCTGTAGCTTTAGGACTCTGGTCTAGATTACTGACCTCTGCCTGCCCTGACCCTGAGCCTACCTGCTGTTCTGTAGCTTTAGGACTCTGATCTGGATTACTGACCATTCTGCCTGCCCCGACCATGAGCCTACCTGCTGTTCTGTAGCTTTAGGACTCTGATCTGGATTACTGACCTCTGCCTGCCCTGACCCTGAGCCTACCTGCTGTTCTGTAGCTTTAGGACTCTGATCTGGATTACTGACCTCTGCCTGCCCTCACCCTGAGCCTACCTGCTGTTCTGTAGCTTTAGGACTCTGATCTGCATTACTAACCTCTGCCTGCCCTGACCCTGAGCCTACCTGCTGTTCTGTAGCTTTAGGAATCTGATCTGGATTACTGACCATTCTGCCTGCCCTGACCCTGAGCCTACCTGCTGTTCTGTAGCTTTAGGACTCTGATCTGGATTACTGACCATTCTGCCTGCCCTGACCCTGAGCCTACCTGCTGTTCTGTAGCTTTAGGACTCTGATCTGGATTACTGACCATTCTGCCTGCCCTGACCCTTGACCTGTTGTTTTGACTGCCCCCTGTACTAGTAATACATATTTAGTTACTTCTACACTGTCTGCATCTGGGTCTTTCCTAAAACGTGACAGTAGAAGCAGAGAACACATAATCAAATCTGTTGATATTAAAACTCATCACTATCATCTTTAAAATCACGTGCATGTTTCAACTAAAATAAGATTTGCATCCGAAAACAAACTTTTTTTAAATTGTAGATACAAGTTCTCCATGACAACATAACTCTCCAACACTTCATCTATAACACATGGTGGCACGTTAGAAAGTACAACGTTCTTCGCCAGATTCATTTCAATCCCACGTTGCCATGCAACAATATGTGACAATATTCAAGCACTTATGATACCCACTGTAGAGGGAGAGGGGGAGACATAGAGGGAGAGGGAGAAGGGGAGACATAGAGGGAGAGGGGGAGACATAGAGGGAGAGGGGGAGACATAGAGGGAGAGGGGGAGACATAGAGGGAGAGGAGGAGACATAGAGGGAGAGGGGGAGACCTAGAGGGAGAGGGGGAGACATAGAGGGAGAGGGGGAGACATAGAGGGAGAGGGGGAGACATAGAGGAGAGAAGGAAAATCAGCCAGAGACAGTGCAGAAGTGTGGTATTGTGGTATAAGACTGAGGTGAAGTTTTCTGAGCGCTAAGATTTACTGTTAGCCAGACAGTCCTGTGGTACTGAGCTGGCATATTGACAGATACAGTCTGGTTTGAGACAGAGACACTCCAGCAGCTAGTTTGGTGTTCCCTCACTCTCCTCTTCTTCTCCTCCTCCCATCCTCTTCTTCTCCTTTCTTGTCTCTTCAGGTAATCAAAGGAAAAACTCCAAAAAGCAGCAGGGTGTCGATGGATGGATTTTCTTACCTCGTCTTAAAACTGCAGATGGAGAGTCTCACTTTAAGTGCCTTCCCTCCTGCTCTCCCTCATGCTCTCTCCTTATCTCCTGCATTCTCGTCCTCCTCGTTTCCTCTTCCTCTCCTACTCCTCTCTTCTACTCTCTTCCCTGCACCCCTGGCTCTATCAAAGCAGCTCGCAAAGCAACAAAGCAAATAGAGAGAGAAAGGACACCTCTCCCTTTCTCTTTCTCTATACCTCTCTCTCTATACCTCTCTCTCTATACCTCTCTCACTATACCTCTCACTCTATACCTCTCGCGCTATACCTCTCTCTCTCTATAACTCTCTCTCTATACCTATCTCTCTATACCTCTCTCTCTATACCTCTCTCTCTATACCTCTTTATCTATACCTCTCTCTCTATACCTCTCTCACTATACCTCTCTCTCTATAACTCTCTCTCTATCCCTCTCTCTCTCTATAACTCTCTCTCTATACCTCTTTCTCTATACCTCTCTCTCTATACCTCTCTCTCTATACCTCTCACTCTATACCTCTCGCGCTATACCTTTCTCTCTCTCTATAACTCTCTCTCTATACCTCTCTATCTATATCTCTCTCACTATACCTCTCTCTCTATACCTCTCTCACTATACCTCTCTCTCTATACCTCTCTCTCTATACCTCTCTCTATACCTCTCTATACCTCTCTCTCTATACCACTCTCTCTATACCTCTCTCTCTCTCTATGCCTCTCTCATTATACCTCTCTCACTATACCTGTCTCTCTATACCTCTCTCTCTATACCTCTCTCTCTCTCTATATACCTCTCTCTCTATACCTCTCTCTCTCTCTATACCTCTCTCTCTATACCTCTCACTCTATACCTCTCACTCTATACCTCTCTCTCTATGCCTCTCACTCTATACCTCTCTCTCTATACCTCTCTCTCTATACCTCTCTCTCTATACCTCTCTCTATATGCCTCTCTCTCTATACCTCTCTCTCTATACCTCTCTCTCTGTACCTCTCTCTCTGTACCTCTCTCTCTATACCTCTCACTCTATACCTCTCTCTATATGCCTCTCTCACTATACCTCTCTCTCTATACCTCTCTCTCTATACCTCTCTCTCTATACCTCTCTCTCTATACCTCTCTCTCTATACTTCTCTCTATTTCTCTATACCTCTCTCTTTCTATACCTCTCTCTCTATACCTCTCTCTATTTCTCTATACCTCTCTCTCTCTATAACTCTCTCTCTATACCTATCTCTCTATACCTCTCTCTCTATACCTCTCTCTCTATACCTCTTTATCTATACCTCTCTCTCTATACCTCTCTCACTATACCTCTCTCTCTATAACTCTCTCTCTATCCCTCTCTCTCTCTATAACTCTCTCTCTATACCTCTTTCTCTATACCTCTCTCTCTATACCTCTCTCTCTATACCTCTCACTCTATACCTCTCGCGCTATACCTTTCTCTCTCTCTATAACTCTCTCTCTATACCTCTCTATCTATATCTCTCTCACTATACCTCTCTCTCTATACCTCTCTCACTATACCTCTCTCTCTATACCTCTCTCTCTATACCTCTCTCTATACCTCTCTATACCTCTCTCTCTATACCACTCTCTCTATACCTCTCTCTCTCTATGCCTCTCTCATTATACCTCTCTCACTATACCTGTCTCTCTATACCTCTCTCTCTATACCTCTCTCTCTCTCTATATACCTCTCTCTCTATACCTCTCTCTCTCTCTATACCTCTCTCTCTATACCTCTCACTCTATACCTCTCACTCTATACCTCTCTCTCTATGCCTCTCACTCTATACCTCTCTCTCTATACCTCTCTCTCTATACCTCTCTCTCTATACCTCTCTCTATATGCCTCTCTCTCTATACCTCTCTCTCTATACCTCTCTCTCTGTACCTCTCTCTCTGTACCTCTCTCTCTATACCTCTCACTCTATACCTCTCTCTATATGCCTCTCTCACTATACCTCTCTCTCTATACCTCTCTCTCTATACCTCTCTCTCTATACCTCTCTCTCTATACCTCTCTCTCTATACTTCTCTCTATTTCTCTATACCTCTCTCTTTCTATACCGCTCTCTCTATACCTCTCTCTATTTCTCTATACCTCTCTCTTTCTATACCTCTCTCTATTTCTCTATACCCCTCTCTCTCTATACCTCTCTCTATACCCCTCTCTATTTCTCTATACCTCTCTCTCTATACCTCTCTCTACACCTCTCTATTTCTCTATACCTCTCTCTCTATACCTCTCACTCTATACCTCTCTCTCTATACCCATCTCTCTATATCTCTCTCTATTTCTCTATACCTCTCTCTCTATACCCCTCTCTATTTCTCTATGCCTCTCACTCTATGCCTCTCACACTTCCCTCTCTCTCTCTCTCTTGCTCTATCTCTCTTGCTCTCTCTCTTTCTCTCTTTCTCCTTCTCTCTGCCTCTCTCTTTCTGACTTTTTCACATCACACTCTCGTCACACTTCAATGCATCAAGCATCACCACAAAAAGATCAACAGCAATGAAAAGGTAAAAGAGTCAGAGAGATGGAGGCAGAAAGTCAAACCGAAACTGCTAAAAATACATCTGTGTTCATTTGTCACAACAACCTGTTTGTCATCGTCTCCCCCGACCCCCGACCCCTCCTCTCTCTCTTTCCCAGTACTTTGTGGATCAGAGGGTTGAGACCTAAAAGATGGTGCCTGGAGTCTAAAAACTAAAAAAGTAGGTTCACTGTTTTTTCAACTGTCTTCAGTTGAATATCAACTTTGTTTGGACCTCTTAGTGCAGGGCTCTCCAACCCTGTTCCTTGAGAACCATCGTCCTGCAGTTTATCACTCTAACCCTAATCTAGCGCATCTGATTCAATAACTAGCTGGATGATGAGCTGAATCAGGTTCGTTACGACTGGGGTTGGAGTGAAAACCTACATTAAGGTAGCTCTCCAGGAACAGGGTCGGAGAGCCATGCCATAATGGAAGGACAAGTGTTTGACTCCAACCGACCAATGCTCGAGGTACCTCCATAATTTGCTGATTTATTTTATTTCTCAAAGATAATTTAGAAAGAGATACAACCTTATGCCATTTCTATCACATTAATTAGTTATGGCTCAAACGTAAAAACGTATTTATTGTCAAGTTTACACTCTTGCCCACCTGTCACTCTGCCTCTCTGTCCCTCAGACCTTCAGTTCCTAAGACCCTCAGTCCCTCTCTTCCTCCGTCCCTCCGTCCCACTGTCCCTCATTCCATCAGTCCCTCAGTCCTTCTCTTCATCTGTCCCTCTCTTCGTCAGTCCCTCAGTCCCTCCGTCCCTCCGTCCCCCTGTCCCTCAGTCCCTCTGTCCCTTTGTCCCTCAGTCCTTTAGTCCCTCTCTTCCTCCATCCCTCCGTCCCTCCGTCCCTCTCTTCGTCAGTCCCTCAGTCCCTCAGTCCCTCAGTCCTTCTCTTCGTCAGTCCCTCAGTCCCTCAGTCCCTCTCTTCGTCAGTCCCTCAGTCCCTCTCTTCGTCAGTCCCTCAGTCCCTCAGTCCCTCTCTTCGTCAGTCCCTCTGTCCCTCAGTCCCTCAGACCCTTGGACCCTCAGTCCCTCTGTCCCGCTCGTCCTCTGTCCCTCAGACACTCAGACCCCCTCTTCCTCGGACCCTCTCTCCCTCGGACTCTCAGACTCTCAGACTCTCAGTCCCTCAAACCCTCTGTCCCTGCCTTCCTCTTCCCTCTCTTCCCCTCTTCCTCTGTCCCTCAGATCCTCAGTCCCTATCTCATCTGTCCCTTTGTCCCTCAGTCCCTCAGTCCCTCTCTTCATCTGTCCCTCTGCCCCTATGCCCCTCAGTCCCGCAGTCCGGTAGCTTTCTTCCTCAGACCCTCAGTCCCTCTGTCCCACTCGTCCTCTGTCCCTCAGACACTCAGACCCTCTCTTCCTCGAACCCTCTCTCCCTCAGTCCCTCTTTCCCTCAGATCCTCAGACCCTCTGTCCCTCAGAACCTCTGTCCCTCAAACCCTCTGTCCCTCAGTCCCTGCCTTCCTCTGTCCCTCTCCTCCTCTCTTCCTCTGTCCCTCAGTCCCTCAGACCATCGGTAGCTTTCTTCCTCAGTCCCTCAGACCTTCAGACCCCCAGTCCCTTTCCCCCTCAGTCCCCTTCTCCCTCAGTCCCTCAGTCCCTCAGACCCTCGGTAGCTTTCTTCCTCAGTCCCTCAGTCCCTCAGTCCCTCAGACCCTCGGTAGCTTTCTTCCTCAGTCCCTCAGTCCCTCAGACCCTCAGACCCTCGGTAGCTTTCTTCCTCAGTCCCTCAGTCCCTCAGACCCTCGGTAGCTTTCTTCCTCAGACCCTCAGTCCCTCAGACCCTCAGACCCTCGGTAGCTTTCTTCCTCAGTCCCTCAGTCCCTCAGTCCCTCAGACCCTCGGTAGCTTTCTTCCTCAGTCCCTCAGTCCCTCAGACCCTCAGACCCTCGGTAGCTTTCTTCCTCAGTCCCTCAGTCCCTCAGACCATCGGTAGCTTTCTTCCTCAGTCCCTCAGACCTTCAGACCCCCAGTCCCTTTCCCCCTCAGTCCCCTTCTCCCTCAGTCCCTCAGTCCCTCAGACCCTCGGTAGCTTTCATCCTCAGACCCTCAGTCCCTCAGTCCCTCAGACCATCGGTAGCTTTCTTCCTCAGTCCCTCAGACCTTCAGACCCCCAGTCCCTTTCCCCCTCAGTCCCCTTCTCCCTCAATCCCTCTGTCCTTACATCTCTCATTTTCCTCCTATCCACTGAGTGTGTATACTGAGAGTTTATGTGTTTTACTGACCTGTGACATTTTAGTCAGCCTCCCTGAATGCAGCCAGAGGCTCAGAGGGACAGAGAGAGGTGACACTGACAATGCTGTGTGCCCAGGCTCACGTTGTTTGTGTGTGTGTGTGTGTGTGTGTGTGTGTGTGTGTGTGTGTGTGTGTGTGTGTGTGTGTGTGTGTGTGTGTGTGTGTGTGTGTGTGTGTGTGTGTGTGTGTGTGTGTGTGTGTGTGAGTCAGCAGGAGAGTTGAGATTGTGACTCGTTTAACTCTGTTGGGATGTGACAGGAGCGTGTGAGACTCAAACCTCAGTCAGACTGGAGGACGATGCTACATTCTGCATGGACTGACAGTGTCAGTTCTGTCCGCTCACCACAAACACACACACATACGTGCACACACACTCACACACACATGCACAAACAAACATACACACACGCACACACGAACACAAACGCACACACACACACACGCATGCACAAACAAACACACACACATGCACACACACACGCGCACACACACACGTACACACATGCGCACACACGCACAAACACACACACATACACACGCATACACACACACACGTATACACACACACACACGCACACACACATACACACACGCGCGCACACAATCAAATCCAGGTTGTAATGCAACAAAGTAGGAAAAATGCCAAGTGGGGTGAATACTCTATCAAGCCACTGTAGTGCACTGTGTTTGACCAGGTCCCATGGGGCTATGCACACAAATAGTGCACTATTGAGGGAATAAGGTGCCATTTGGGAAATATTATTATTCTGACTGGTCCATTGGGGATAATGACAGGATAACGCCCATGAAAATAGTGCAGTGGACTTGGTCAAGTACCCTGACTCCCTCCTGTAACGGCTCCATATCATACCTCCCTCCTCTACCCCTCTAACGTACCCTGACCTCCTCCTGTAGCCTCCCCATATTATACCTCCCTCCTCTACCCCTCTAACGTACCCTGACTCCCTCCTGTAACGACTCCATATCATACCTCCCTCCTCTACCCCTCTAAAGTACCCTGACCTCCTCCTGTAGCTTCCCCATATCATCCCTCCTCTACCCCTCTAACGTACCCTGACCCCCTCCTGTAGCTTCCCCATATCATACCTCCCTCCTCTACCCCTCTAACGTACCCTGACCCCCTCCTGTATCTTCCCCATATCATCCCTCCTCTACCCCTCTAAAGTACCCTGACCTCCTCCTGTAGCTTCCCCATATCATACCTCCCTCCTCTACCCCTCTAACGTACCCTGACCTCCTCCTGTAGCTTCCACATATCATACCTCCCTCCTCTACCCCTCTAACGTATCCTGACCCCCTCCTGTAGCTTCCCCATATCATCCCTCCTCTACCCCTCTAAAGTACCCTGACCCCTTCCTGTAGCTTCCCCTTATCATCCCTCCTCTACCCCTCTAAAGTACCCTGACCTCCTCCTGTAGCTTCCCCATATCATACCTCCCTCCTCTACCCCTCTAACGTACCCTGACCTCCTCCTGTAGCTTCCACATATCATACCTCCCTCCTCTACCCCTCTAACGTACCCTGACTCCCTCCTGTAGCTTCCCCTTATCATCCCACTACCAACACACATTTTAGGGAGGAGGGATCTCAGACACAGTTGTAAGGCTCTAAGAGGATTATGTGTGAATTATCATAACACATGATCTTAAAGAGGCAATCTGTAGTTCAAACAATAACACATCATTCACCCACCGCATGTTTTGGTAAAAATACTGAGCAAAAATCTAAACGTAACATGGGAAGTGTTGGTCCCATGTTTCATGAGCTGAAATAAAAGATCCCAGACTTTTTCCATAAGCACAAAAAGCTTATTTCTCTAAAATGTGCAACAAATATAGTTAGTAGCATTTCTCCTTTGCCAAGATCCTTTCACCTGACAGGTGTAACAAATCAAGAATCTGGTTAAACAGCATGATAATTACACAGGTGAACCTTGTGTTGGGGACCAAAAAACGTCACTCTATGCCACAGATGTCCCAAGTTTTGAGGGAGTGTGCAATCGGCATGCTGACTGCAGGAATGACCACCAGATTTGTTGCCAGAGTATTGAATGTTCATTTGTTGACCATATGCCACCTCCAACGTTATTTTAGAGAATTTGGCAGTACATTCAACCTCAGACCACATGTAACCACGCCAGCCCAGGACCTCCATATCCGGCTTCTTCATCTGAAATTGTGGGTTAGCTCAACCGAAGAATTTCTGCACAAACTGTCAGAAACCATCTCAGGGAAGCTGATCTGCTTACTTGTCGTCCTCACCAGGGTCTTGACCTGACTGCAGTTCAGCATCATAACGGACTTCAGTGGGGAAATGCTCATCTTCGATGGCCACTGGCACTTGGGAGAAGTGTTCTCTTCACAGATTAATCCCAGTGTACCGGGCAGGTGTGGGCGAATGGTTTGGTTTGGGGTTATGCTATGGGCAGGCATAAGCAATGGACATCGAACACAATTGCCTTTTATTGATTGCAATTTGAATGATGAGATCCTGATGCCCATTGTCGTGCCAATGATCTGCCGCCATAACCTCATATTTCAGCATGTTAATGCACGTCATTATCATGTCACAAGGATATGTAAACAATTCCTGGAAGCTGAAAATGTCACAGTTCTTCCATGGCCTGCATGCTCACCTCACATGTCACCCAGTGAGCATGTTTGGGATGCTCTGGATCGACATGTACAACAGCGTGTTCCAGTTCCCTCCGATATCCAGAAACTTCGCACAGACATTGAAGAGAAGTGGGACAATATTCTAATGGACACAATCAACTGACTGATCAACTCTACGCAAAGGAAATGGTGGTCAAATTATGAGGCAAATGGTGGTCACACCAGATACTGACTGGTTTTCTGATCCACGCCCCTTCCTTTTTTTGTAAGGTATCTTAAACCAACAGATGCATATCTGTATTCCCAGTCATATAAAATCCATAGATTAGGCCAAAAGGAATTTATTTAAATTAGCTGATTTCCATAAATGATTTCTTTTTTTATTTTTGTATATATATATATATATATATTTAATTATTTAACCTTTACTTAACTAGGCAAGTCAGTTAAGAATAAATTATTATTTACAATGACGGCCTACCCCGGTCAAACCCGGACGACGCTGGGCCAATTGTGCACCACCCTATGGGACTCCCAATCACGGCCGGATGTGATACAGCTTTGATTCGAACCAGGGACTGTACTGACGCCTCTTGCACAGAGATGCAGTGCCACTCGGGAGCCCTTGTTGCATTTACATTTTTGTTCAGTATAGCCGAGGGTTGGATTTAGAGTAACCACTCTCAAATTCATAGACAGAGCTGTGGATGCAAGGACTGATCATCCATGATATAACAATTATAGATGTAACCATGTTTTGAGATCATACAGTGTTTGTTTACATTTACATCGTTTACGAACAATGGAGTAAAACAAGCTTATATTTTGGGTTCTGATGTGGTATGACAGCTGAACTAAGATCATGAGGCATTTAGAAGTTATATAGGTATAGAGTCAATAGGTATAAATCAAATCAAGAGATCTGGGTTCTTCGCTGGCCATGGCAGAACACTGACATTCCTGTCTTGCAGGACATCACACATAGAACGAGCAGTATGGCTGGTGGCATTGTCATGCTGGAGGGTCATGTCAGGATGATCTTGCAGGAAGAGTACCACATGAGGGAGGAGGAGATCTTCCCTGTAATGCACAGTGTTGAGATTGCCTGCAATGACAACAAGCTTAGTCCGATGATGCTGTGACCCACCGCCCCAGACAATGTCGGACCCTCCACCTCCAAATCGATCCCGCTCCAGAGTACAGGCCTCTGTGTAATGCTCATTCCTTCTACAATAAACGCGAATCCAACCATCACCCCTGGTGAGACAAAACCTTGACTCGTCAGTGAAGAGCACTTTTTGCCAGTCCTGTCTGGTCCAACGACGGTGGGTTTGTGCCCATAGGCGACGTTGTTGCCGGTGATGTCTGGTGAGGACCTGCCTTACTACAGGCCTACAAGCCCTCAGTCCAGCCTCTCTCAGCCTATGGAGGACATTCTGAGATTGTGCATTCCTGCTGTATCTTGGGCAGTTGTTGTTGCCATCCTGTACCTGTCCCGCAGGTGTGATATTCGGATGTACCGATTCTGTGCAGGTGTTGTTAAAAGTGGTCTGCCACTGCAAGGACGATCAGCTGTTCGTCCTGTCTCCTTGTATCGCTGTCTTAGGAGTGTCACAGTACGGACATTGCAATTTATTTCCCTGGCCACATCCTCAGTCCTCATGCCACCTTGCAGAATGTCTAGGGCATGTTCATTCAGATGAGCAGGGACCTTGGGCATCTTTCTTTTGATGTTTTTCAGAGTCAATAGAAAGGCCTCTTTAGTGTCCTAAGTTTTCATAACTGTGACCTTAATTTTTTATTTATTTTAATTTTATTTCACCTTTATTTAACCTGGTAGGCTAGTTGAGAACAAGTTCTCATTTACAACTGTGACCTGGCCAAGATAAAGGAAAGCAGTGCGACACATTCAACAACACAGAGTTACACATGGAGTAAAACAAACATACAGTCAATAATACAGTAGAACAAAAGTCTATATACAGTGAGTGCAAATGAGGTAAGGGAGGTAAAGGCAATAAATAGGCCATGGTGGAGAAGTAATTACAATATAGCAATTAAACACTGGAATGGTAGATTGGCAGAAGATGAATGTGCAAGAAGAGATACTGGGGCGCAAAGATAAATAAAGAAATACAGTATGGGGATGAGATAGTTGGATGGGCTATTTGCAGATTTGGTGATTTAGTGATCTGTGAGCTGCTCTGACAGCAGGTGCTTAAAGCTAGTGAGGGAGATATGAGTCTCCAGCTTCAGTGATTTTTTCAGTTCGACCCAGTCATTGACAGCAGAGAACAGGAAGGAAAGGCAGCCAAAGGAAGAATTGGCTTTGGGGGTGACCTGTGAGATATACCTGCTGTAGAGTGTGCTACGTGGGTGCAGCTATGGTGACCAGTGAGCTGAGATAAGGTGGGGCTTCACCTAGCAGAGACTTGTAGATGACCTGGAGCCAGTGGGTTTGAAGCAAGTGCCAGCCAACGAGAGCTTACAGGTTGCAGTGGTGGGTAGTATATGGGGCTTTGGTGACAAAACAGATGGCACTGTGATAGACTGCATCCAATTTGTCGAGTAGAGTGTTGGAGGCTATTTTGTAAATGACTTGGCCGAAGTCAAGGATCGGTTGGATGGTCAGTTTTACAAGGGTATTTTTGGCAGCATGAGTGAAGGATGCTTTGTTGCGAAATAGGAATTTGATTCTAGATTTAATTTTGGATTGGAGATGCTTAATCTGAGTCTGGAAGGAGAGTTTACAGTCTAACCAGACACCTTTGTAGTTGTCCACATATTCTAAGTCAGAACCGTCTAGAGTAGTGACGCTGGACGAGCGGGCAGGTGCAGAGAGCGATTGGTTGAATAGCATGTATTTAGTTTTACTTGCATTTAATAAGAGCAATTGGAGGCCATGGAAGGAAAGTTGTATGGCATTGAAGCTCGTCTGGAGGTTAGTTAACACAGTGTCCAGAGAAGGTCCAGAGGTATACAGAATGGTGACATCTGCGTAGAGGTGGATCAGAGAATCACCAGCAGCAAGAGCGACATCATTGATGTATACAGAGAAGAGAGTCTCTGTACTGCCAGAGGTCCGGACAACAGGCCCTCCGATTTGACACGCTGAACTCTATCAGAGAAGTCGTTGGTGAACCAGGTGAGGCAATCATTTGAGAAACCAAGGCTGTTGAGATTGCAGATAAAAATGTGGTGATTGACAGAGTCAAAAGCCTTTGCCAGGTCGATGAATACGGCTGCACGGTAATGTCTCTTATCGATGGCGGTTATGATATCGTTTAGGACCTTGAGCATGGCTGAGGTGCACCCATGACCAGCTCTGAAACCAGATTGCATAGCGGAGAAGGTATGGTGGGTTTCGAAATGGTCAGTAATCTGTTTGTTTATTTGGCTTTTGAAGACCTTAGAAAGGCAGGGTAGGATAGATATAGGTCTTTAGCAGTTTGGGTCTAGAGTGTCTCCCCCTTCGAAGAGGGGGATGACCGCGGCAGCTTTCCAGTCTATGGGAATCTCAGACGATACGAAAGAGAGGTTGAACAGGCTAGTAATAGGGGTTGCAACAATATCGGCAGATAATTTTAGAAAGAGAAGGTCCAGATTGTCTAGCCCGGCTGATTTGTAAAGGTTACAATTTTGCAGCTCTTTCAGAAAATCAGCTATCTGAATTTGGGTGGGGGAGAAATGGGGAGTCTTGGACGAGTTGCTGTGGGGTTGCAGGGCTGTTGATTGGGGTAGGGGTAGCCAGGTGGAAAGCATGGCCAGCCATAGAAAAATACTTATTTAAATTCTCAATTATGGTGGATTTAAAGGTGGTGACAGTGTTTCCTAGCCTCAGAGCAGTGGGCCGCTGGAAGGAGGTGCTCTTACTCTACATGGACTTTACACTGTCCCAGAACCTTTTTGAGTTTGTGCTACAGGATGCAAATTTCTCCTTGAAAAGCTAGCCATAGCTTTCCTAAGTGCCTGTGTATATTTGTTCCTAACTTCCCTGAAAAGCTGCATATCACTGGGGCTGTTCGATGCTAATGCAGAACGCCACAGGATGTTTTTGTGCTGGTCAAGGGCTGTCAGGTCTGGAAAGAACCAAGGGCTATATTTTTTCCTGGCTCTACATTTTTTGAATGGGGCATGCTTCTTTAAGATGGTGGGAAGGCACTTTTAAAGAATAACCAGGCGTCCTCTACTGAAGGGATGAGGTCAATATCATTCCTGGATACCTGGGCCAGGTTGATTAGAAAAGCCTGCTCACTGAAGTGTTGTAGGCAGCATTTGACAGTGATGAGGGGTGGTCGTTTGACCACAGGCCCATTACGGATGCTGGCAATGAGGCAGTGATCGCTGAGATCTTGGTTGAAAACAGCAGAGGTGTATTTGGAGGGCAAGTTGGTTAGGATGATATCTATGAGGGTGCCCGTGTTTACGGATTTGGGGTTGTACCTGGTGGGTTAACTGATAATTTGTCTGATTGAGGGCATCAAGCTTAGATTGTAGGATGGCCGGGGTGTAAAGTATGTCCCAGTTTAGGTCACCTAGCTGCACGAGCTCTGAAGATAGTTGGGGGGCAATCAATTCACATATGGTGTCCAGGGCACAGCTGGGGGCAGAGGGTGGTCTATAGCAAGTGGCAGTGGTGAGAGACTTGTTTCTGGAAAGGTGGATTTTTAAAAGTAGAAGCTCAAATTGTTTCGGAACAGACCTGGATAGTGATACAGAACTCTGCAGGCTATCTCTGCAATTAGATTGCAACACCGCCCCCTTTGGCAGTTCTATCTTGTCAGGACATTTTAAAATTAGGTATGGACATTTCTGGGTTTTTGGTGGTCTTCCTAAGCCAGGATTCAGACACGGCTAGAACATCAGGGTTGGCACAATGTGCTAAAGCAGTAAATAAAACAAACTTAGGGAGGAGGCTTCTAATGTTAACATGCATGAAACCAAGGCTTTAACGGTTACAGAAGTCATCAAATGAGAACACCTGGGGAGTAGGAGTGGAGCTAGGCACTGCAGGGCCTGGGTTAACCTCTACATCACCAGAGGAACAGAGGAGGTGTAGGATAAGGGTACAGCTAAAGGCTATCAGAACCGGTCGTCTAGTACGTTCGGGAACAGAGAGTAAAAGGAGCCGTTTCTGGGCGCGATAGAATAGGTTCAAGGCGTAATGTACAGACAACGGTATGGTAGGATGTGAGTACATTGGAGGTAAACCTAGGCATTGAGTAATGATGAGAAAGATATGGACTCTAGAGACGTTTAAATCAGGTGATGTCACCGCGTATGTGGGAGGTGGAACTAAATAGTTGGTTAAGGCACATTGAGCAGGGCTAGAGAATCTACAGTGAAATAAGACAATAATCACTATCCAGGACAGTAATGGACAAGGAATATTGATATTAAGGAGAGGCATGCGTGATAATAAGGGTCCAGTGAGTGGTTGGGCTGGCTGGAGACACAGTGATTCAGACAGCTAGCAGGCCGGGGCTAGCAAGCTAGCAAAAAGGCCTTAGAGGGACGCCTCGACAGAGGAAAGTCAGTTTTAGCCTTCCCGTGCATTGACGCAGATAGACGAGATGGATTAGTAGGGTTCCGAGCAGCAGAGGGGTCCAAGACCAATTGGCAAAATAGTTATAGCTGTTAGTGTCTTAACAACCGTTCCACAGGTGCATGTTCATTAATTGTTTATGGTTCATTGAACAAGCATGGGAAACCGTGTTTAAACACTTTACAATGAAGATCTTTTAAGTTATTTGGATTTTTACGTATTATCTTTGAAACACGGGGTCATGAAAAAGGGACATTTCTATTTTGCTGAGTTTATTTATCAGATGTTATGGCAGGTGTAGCTAAAGGCTTGTGTTCCTAGCCCAGTGCAGTAGTGCAGGAGTATCTAACAATTCACAACAATACACACAAATCTAAATGTAAATGAATGGAATTAAGAAATGTATAAATATGAGAACGAGCAATGTCGGCGTGTCATATACGGTAGAATACAGTATATACATATGAAATGAGTAAAGCAGTATGTAAACATTATTAAAGTGACTAGAGTTCCATTTCTATTTATATGGGGCAGCAGCCTCTGAGGTGCACGGTTGAGCAACCGGGTGGTAGCCGGTTAGAGATGGCTATTTAACCGTCTAATGGCGGTTAGACGGTTAAATCTTGGTCCCAGCTTTGATGCACCTGTACTGACTTCGCCTTCTGGATGATAGCAGGGTGAACAGGAAAGGGCTCGGTTGGTCGATGTCCTTGATGATCTTTTTGGCCTTCCTGTGACATCAGGTGCTCTTGGTGTCCTGGTTTTTGGGCGGAGCTGTTGCCGTACCAGGCGGTGATACAGCCCGACAGTGATTTAAAGCTGTTGTGAATTTCCTACTTCAATCATTTATATAGTGGCACTCAGATGTATCTTTTATCTTACGGTACTTAGATTAGGCTAGATAAGGCAAGACATTTAAGTTGGTATTTCTTGAATAACTTCCTTTCGTTGTAAATGTGTCCTGTTTAGTTAAGTAATCTATGTGCTGATGGGGTTGTTGACCTTCCTTTCAGAGTGTCTGAGAGATGTAGACCATAGAGATGCTCAACATTACATTTCATGGAACCTCTGGGAATAGCTGCTCAGTCGGTTTGCAGACAATAACAATATAAAAAAAAACTGTACATAATGAAAGTAAATGGTAATTATGTTGAATATTATATAGTTGTTCTCACAATTGTAATGTACTGGAAAAGTAAAAGAAAAGTTTTTAATATGCGTACAGATGTAGGATCTGAATTGGCCTTACAAAACTGTCCATTAATTATAATCCAAACACTAATTCAAATTTCCTGTTGCTGCAGGAGAATTTTCCTGCTGTGAGAAACTGGTCAAATGAAGACTCTACACATGTATTAGTCTCTATGGGGAGTAGCATGTTGTTTGAGACAGCCATGGTTAGTTCTCTAATGGTAACCATGGTGAATTAGCAAACCAAATCCACTGTGTTTTGATTAAACCTCCAGCAATGTGGGGGGAAAATAGCAATAGTTTATCTTGTTTAACTCACTGAAATTCATCGTGACAGCTCAGTCGCTTCGGACCAAGGCTCAGGCTAAATGGAATGGATTAAGTGTTAGAATTTTTATTGCGAAAAAAAAAAAAACAGGAAAAACAAACAAACATGAAAACAGCTGGGTCCAGGCTGGGCCCAAGTCAGTGAATAAACTGATGACATTATGGGAACTTTTCTCTCTAACTTATTGTCTGTGTAAAAATAATAGAAATGTGAGTTTTACAGCAGATGTGGTGGTAAACTGTAAGGGGGTGGCTCTGACTGAATACCACCACCATTTATTTAATGATTAGACAATACATATACAGGGAGACATTGAACGTGTAAAACCACGTTTCTCTCTCACAGACAGAGAGGTTAATAATATCTTATGATGAACTCTAACTGAAAAACGTACCTAGACTGACTAATGATAACAGAGATCAAGTCATGTTCATATCTCTGAGAGCAGAAGCTCTGCCCCGGGGAGACAAGCTGGTGTAGTGAGGAGAACTGTAACTGTTTCCTAGAGGAGACATGGCTGATGTTGTCAAGAAAAGTGGATACTTAATCACACGTCTTACCCAGGAAGTGATCTCTTTGAAACCGCAGAGAACATGCCTGCTCCATATATACGCTCCAAAAGGATTGTGTGAATAGTAATTCAGGTAAATTCTGGTGCAGTGCACGTATAAAAGATCGGGCCACTGGGGATTGGTCGATAGGGGCTGCATGGAATCCCATGATTCTTTGCATGGTTCAGAGCACTTCATGTGGGAACATCTAAAGAAAGATATCTGACAAGACAAGGTTATAGACGGATGTGGAATTAACATTTTGTTTTTCCACGTCTGAGGATATCTCTCTACAGTTGTATGACTTTACGTGTATTTCCTCATCATGAACTAAACTCAATCTCTCATTCACTTCACTCACTCACTCACTGTAACAATAATGCTAGTACAAACTCGAACCCAGGCGCAGAGAAACGCAGCAAGCAGAGGTAAGGGGAAATCCAGAACTTTTACTTACAGTCTTAAAAGAAACAAGGCAACCTCACAAGAGCACACTAATAAAACATGAGACCTAAGAAAAGATAGAGGCCAAGAGAACAGAAAGGTAATTAAAGACAAGTGAATCCAATAAGTAATAATCAGGGTAACCTGGAAACTAGAAAACAGGGTAATGGTTTCCTCCAGCGGTAACCTAAGGAAACAACAATCAAGTAACACAGAAACTGTGACAGGACCCCCACCTCAAGGAACAGATCCTAATGTTCCACCATTGGGTAGCTGAATGGTGATGGAAATCCCAAATGAGTCCTGTTACGGATTCAGGTATCCTGTGTGTGCGTATGTGTATGTATCCTGTATGTTTGGTTAGTTAGTTAGCTGTTGTTGAAATAGGCTAGTCTAGTTTAGGGGTGTTTTGGATGATTATTGTTTGTTTCCTTGGCTCAGCCCCTTTTCCTGCTCCCCCCCCCCCCATTACCGTGTGTTTTCTAATAAATCATGTGTTTGACGGTAATTTAGTTGTCTGTGGTTATTTCGTTCTCACTTTTACTTTTTCACTATTATAATTTGCATGAGTTATGTTACAGGTCTCGTTACCATCGCCCCTAGACTGTCGGGCCAAAAGGAATTCGTAACAAGTCCGGTGTCCAGAATGTCCCGAGACGCAACCCAGGATCGGTCATTAGGACCGTAAACTTCCCAGTCCACGAGATACTGAGTCCCACACCGGAACTGGCAACTGGAGAGGATGTGTCGCACAGTGTAGGCTGGCTGTCCCGCTATCATGCGAGGCAGAGGTGGAGGCCGAGTGGCCGGAACCAGAGGAATGAACACCACAGGCTTGATTCTGGAGATGTGGAAGGTGGGATGAACCCTCATGGACTGGGGAAGACGCACTGGGGTGCCAACGTCCTTGATTCCACACGCAGAGGCAGAGGGTACTCGAACGGTGATGACGGTTGGCCTGTCGTTGAACCCAAGCTGAGGACCTCAGGAGCGCTGACCGAGCCCTCTTCCATGTCCGGCTGGAAACAGAGGAGCCTGGTATCCATACAAAACCTGGATTGGTGACAGGCCACTGGAGGAACACTGGAGAGTGTTGTGTGCGTACTCCACCCAGGGAAGATGCTGAATCCAAGTGGCGGACGCACATTACCGTAAGGAGGTCTCCAGATCCCGGTTCACCTGCTCTGTTTGACCGTTGGACTGAGGGTGATAAGCCCGAGGACAAACTGGTTGATGACCCCAGAAGAGTACAGAATGCCCTCCAGAATCTGGAGGCAAACTGGTGGCCCCGGTTGAAACAATGCCCAGAGGAAGTCCGTGAAGGTGGAAAACATGCTGAATAGCTAGCTGAGCAGTCTCATGGCAGATGGAAGCTGAGGCAGCAGAATGAAATGTGCTACATTGGAAAAGTGGTCCACATTGACCAGGATGACAGTGTGGCCCTCTGAGGATGGAAGACCCAACATGAAATCCATAGAGAGATGAGACCAAGGTGGACGAAGAAGCCGCAGAGGCTGTGACGAGGAGTCTTGTTCCGGACACATGTCGGACAGACAGCCACAAAGGTCAGAGTGTCCGCCTCCGCCGAGGGGACACCAAAACCTGCTCCTCAGAAACTCTAGCATTTGCTGCCCTCCTGGATGAGAAGTGAGATGAGACGAGTGAGCCCACTGAAGTACCTTGGACCATGCCTCAAGAGGAACAAAATCTCTGTTAGATAGGCAGCCGTCAGGAACTGCCTCACTACTTTGTGCCTCCCTCACTGCAGTCTCTATACATCAGGACACCGGTGTGAGGATGAGCGAGCGCTGAGACAGAACTGCACCTAACACCAAAGTCAGAGGCATCCACCTCTACCACGAAGGGAAGAGAAGGATCCGCATTAACTAGAATGGATGGAGAAGAAAACTGACGTTTTAGGTCCTGGAACACCTATCTCAGCAGCAGGAGTCCAGCTTACATGCCTAGCTGAGTGCTACCAATGGAGCAGCCACCAAACTAAAGTCTCTCACAATTATCTGGTAGAAATTAGCAAAATCACAAAAACGCTTGACTTTCTCGACTATGCTGGGCCGCGGCCAGATGACCACCGCTTCTATCTTTTGGGAGTCCATCCGTACATAGCCCTGAGATATGATGTACCCTAGGAAGGAGATCTGAGGAACGTGAAACACTTTCGGCCTTCACGAACAAGTGGTGAGAGGAGTCTTTGAAGAACCTGGTGAACATGTTGGATGTGTTCAACCATGAACCTGGAGAAGATGAGGATGTCATCCAGGTACACAACCTGAACAACCACAGCCTGGATGTGTTGATGTTCATCCTACAGCCTGGATGTGTTGATGTTCATCCTACAGCCTGGATGTGCTGATGTCCATCCTACAGCCTGGATGTGTGTTGATGTTCATCCTACAGCCTGGATTTGTGTTGAAGTTCATCCTACAGCCTGGATGTGTGTCGACCTCCATTCTACAGTCTGGATGTGTGTTGTTGTTCATCCTACAGCCTGGATATGTGTCGACCTCCATTCTTCAGTCTGAATGTGTGTCTATGTACATTCTACAATCTGGCTGTATGTTAATGTACTGCGACAACACATCATCAGTAGGGTAAAACTAAACTAAACTAAACGGTCTAAACCCAGCTCACGTTCCCTATTAGTGGGTGAACAATCCAACGCTTGGTGAATTCTGCTTCACAATGATAGGAAGATCTACAGTCTGGTTGTGTGTCGATTTACATCCTAAAGTCTGGCTGTATGTCGCTGTAAATTCTACAGTAAGGCTGTGTGTCAATGTACTTCCTAACCATTTGTCGGTGTCAAAGCCCTTTAGCCCAACAATGGCAGGAGAGTCAAACAGTCTACTCCAACCAAATGGAGAGGCCTTAGAAGCTGCCTCCCGCTATTAAGAGGTAATTAAAATGCAGTACCCTGTGTAGGTAAAGAATGCCAAGCTTGATACAAGGCAAGGAAAGATCACAAAATGAAGCTCCTTATGAAAAATCAAGAGGCACTTTTTGCTGACTATTATTAAAATGTAAACATCAGCAAACTCACATTCCACACAAACCATCCCCTGACATTGCACAGTGCTATATTAGCACACTATCCCTCTGTTAACCACTTGTGTGTTGGGGAAAGTAGCTTTTTAAATCACTCCCTTGAGTGCTGTCGCCACCCTTTCCTGCTGTGCTCTCAGGTCGTTTGTGCCTGTGTGTATTATTATGTGGCTGGGTGACCCTAGTTGGTCCTCAGACAGAAGGTCTAGGGTGCGCTGGGTGACCCTAGTTGGTCCTCAGACAGAAGGTCTAGGGTGCGCTGGGTGACCCTAGTTGGTCCTCAGACAGAAGGTCTAGGGTGCGCTGGGTGACACTAGTTGGTCCTCAGACAGAAGGTCTAGGGTGCGCTGGGTGACCCTAGTTGGTCCTCAGACAGAAGGTCTAGGGTGCGCTGGGTGACCCTAGTTGGTCCTCAGACAGAAGGTCTAGGGTGCGCTGGGTGAACCTAGTTGGTCCTCAGACAGAAGGTCTAGGGTGCGCTGGGTGTTTGTACACCAGAGTTGATATATTTCCTGTTTGAGTCCATAAGGAGTACAATCTGTGTCTTGTGTATGTCCTCAGTGGGTGTGAGGGGGTAGTCAGGAGGGCTATCAGGGTGGCTGACAGGGGGCAGGTGCTCAGAGGGGGTGGGATCCCATGGTCTTGGGCTTCTTCATTTGGCTGTCCCGCTGTGTTGTGGATGCTATGGTCAGGGTCTGGGGTGGACTGTTCGGCTGGATTCTCTGCGGGGGTGGCCACCTCTCTAATGGGTTGTTCTCTGTCACACGCCACCCCCGTCAACCTCTCCTCCTGCAGTCTGATCCTCTCCTCATGCTCTCTTCTCCTGCTCTTTCTCCTGTTGATGTTTTCTCACCACAGTCCAGAGTGCAGATATCTCTCTACACCTCCAGCTCTTTCTCCTGTTGATGTTTTCTCACTACAGTCCAGAGTGCAGATATGTCTCTCTACACCTCCAGCTATCCAGGTCTGGTTAAGGGAGTGTTGTTGTGCTGGCCTGTTGTCTGGGTCTGTGCTGACTGGAGTGTAATCACCTGCTGTTCCAGCGTCACCTGCCTTACCTCCAGCTGGGTTAATTTATCCCTCATTTCAACGAGGGAGTAGTACTCTGTGCTGGGAGGTTGACTTTCCGCTTGGGGTTGCTCGTCTGTGGGTTTATGTAATGAAGAGGTCTGGTCTGACCCGCTCGGTGTGGGGGTATCTTTCTCAACGGAGAGATTCTCTTGCTGAGCTATTTCTTTGATTAGGTGAAAGTCCAGCTGAAACTGTTTGCGATTGCCCTGTACCAATACCGTTCCAGACTTATAGAGATGTGTATGTCCTGACTCATTATCCTCGTTGTCTAGTGTCTTGAATTTCCAACCATCTGTATCACCCCTCCTCTTAACAGAAGAGTAGTGTGTTAATTTAGCACTGTACCATCACAGGGGATGGTCTGATTAATATAGCACTGTGCCATGCCAGGGGATGGTCTGGTTAATATAGCTCCATGCCAGGGGATGGTCTGGTTAATATAGCTCTGTGCAATGCCAGGGGATGGTCTGGTTAATATAGCACTGTGCCATGCCAGGGGGTGGTCTGGTTATTATAGCACTGTGCCATGCCAGGGGATGGTCTGGTTAATATAGCACTGTGCCAGGGGACGGTCTGGTTAATATAGCTCCATGCCAGGGGCTGGTCTGGTTAATATAGCACTGGGCCATGCGAGGGGATGGTCTGGTTAATATAGCTCTGTGCCATGCCAGGGGATGGTCTGGTTAATATAGCTCTGTGCCATGCCAGGGGATGGTCTGGTTAATATAGCTCCATACCATGGGATGGTCTGGTTAATATAGCTCCATGCCAGGGGTTGGTCTGGTTAATATAGCTCCATGCCAGGGGATGGTCTTGTTAAAATAGCTCCATGCCAGGGGATGGTCTGGTTAATATAGCTCCATGCCAGGGGATGATCTGGTTAATATAGCTCCATGCCAGGGGTTGGTCTGGTTAATATAGCTCCATGCCAGGGGATGGTCTTGTTAAAATAGCTCCATGCCAGGGGATGGTCTGGTTAATATAGCTCCATGCCAGGGGATGATCTGGTTAATATAGCTCCATGCCAGGGGTTGGTCTGGTTAATATAGCTCCATGCCAGGGGATGGTCTTGTTAAAATAGCTCCATGCCAGGGGATGGTCTGGTTAATATAGCTCCATGCCAGGGGATGGTCTGGTTAATATAGCTCCATGCCAGGGGATGGTCTGGTTAATATAGCTCCATGCCAGGGGATGGTCTGGTTAATATATATAGCTCCATGCCAGGGGATGGTCTGGTTAATATATATAGCTCCATGCCAGGGGATGGTCTGGTTAATATAGCTCCATGCCAGGGGATGGTCTGGTTAATATAGCTCCATGCCAGGGGATGGTCTGGTTAATATATATAGCTCCATGCCAGGGGTTGGTCTGGTTAATATAGCTCCATGCCAGGGGATGGTCTGGTTAATATAGCTCTGTGCCAGGGGATGGTCTGGTTAATATATATAGCTCCATGCCAGGGGATGGTCTGGTTAATATATATAGCTCCATGCCAGGGGATGGTCTGGTTAATATAGCTCCATGCCAGGGGATGGTCTGGTTAATATAGCTCCATTCTAGGGGATGGTCTGGTTAGTATAGCTCCATGCCAGGGGATGGTCTGGGTAATATAGCTCCATGCCAGGGGATGGTCTGGTTAATATAGCTCCATGCCAGGGGATGGTCTGGTTAATATAGCTCCATACCATGGGATGGTCTGGTTAATATAGCTCCATGCCAGGGGTTGGTCTGGTTAATATAGCTCCATGCCAGGGGATGGTCTTGTTAAAATAGCTCCATGCCAGGGGATGGTCTGGTTAATATAGCTCCATGCCAGGGGATGATCTGGTTAATATAGCTCCATGCCAGGGGTTGGTCTGTTTAATATAGCTCCATGCCAGGGATGGTCTTGTTAAAATAGCTCCATGCCAGGGGATGGTCTGGTTAATATAGCTCCATGCCAGGGGATGGTCTGGTTAATATAGCTCCATGCCAGGGGATGGTCTGGTTAATATATATAGCTCCATGCCAGGGGATGGTCTGGTTAATATATATAGCTCCATGCCAGGGGTTGGTCCTGTTAATATAGCTCCATGCCAAGGGATGGTCTTGTTAAAATAGCTCCATGCCAGAGGATGGTCTGGTTAATATAGCTCCATGACAGGGGATGGTCTGGTTAATATATATAGCTCCATGCCAGGGGATGGTCTGGTTAATATAGCTCCATTCTAGGGGATGGTCTGGTTAGTATAGCTCCATGCCAGGGGATGGTCTGGGTAATATAGCTCCATGCCAGGGGATGGTCTGGTTAATATAGCTCCATTCTAGGGGATGGTCTGGTTAGTATAGCTCCATGCAAGGGGATGGTCTGGGTAATATAGCTCCATGCCAGGGGATGGTCTGGTTAATATAGCTCCATGCCAGGGGATGGTCTGGTTAATATAGCTCCATGCCAGGGGATGGTCTGGTTAATATAGCTCCATGCCAGGGGATGGTCTGGTTAACATAGCTCCATGCCAGGGGATGGTCTGGTTAATATAGCTCCATGCCAGGGGATGGTCTGGTTAATATAGCTCCATGCCAGGGGATGGTCTGGTTAATATATATAGCTCCATGCCAGGGGATGGTCTGGTTAATATAGCTCCATGCCAGGGGATGGTCTGGTTAATATAGCTCCATGCCAGGGGATGGTCTGGTTAATATAGCTCCATGCCAGGGGATGGTCTGGTTAATATAGCTCCATGCCAGGGGATGGTCTGGTTAATATAGCTCCATGCCAGGTGATGGTCTGGTTAATATAGCTCCATGCCAGGGGATGGTCTGGTTAATATAGATCCATGCCAGGGGATGGTCTGGTTAATATATATAGCTCCATGCCAGTGGATGGTCTGGTTAATATATATAGCTCCATGCCAGTGGATGGTCTGGTTAACATAGCTCCATGCCAGGGGATGGTCTGGTTAATATAGCTCCATGCCAGGGGATGGTTTTTGTGGAATATTAAGTTGCTTATGTTCCCATTTTTATAATAGTCAGCCAAAAGTTTCTCTTGATTTTCTATAAGGAGCTTCATTTTGTACTCTTTCCGTGTGTCTTTTAATTCTTTACATACAGTACATACTGTATTTTAATTAGCGGGAGGGTGCTTCTAAGGCCTCTCCATTTGGTTGGGGCTCTTTAGCCATTGTTGGGCTAAAGGGCGTTGACACCTCTCACTTGACACGTCAGTGCTAGTTGAAGTTGTTTCAAGCTTGGTACCCTTAACTTAGCATTCAGCCCTTTTAAAGTAAAATATATCACTGTCATTTATTTTTCTTCTTGGCTTTAAAAGTAGCTTAAACATAGACTAAACATTACTCACTCAGTTCCAAGGTTGAATGGTGCTATCAGGTTTCTGTTGTTTGTTTGCCACTGAATTTTCTGTATAGCTTGGAAATAATTATATTTGGTATTAGGTCATTCCAAAATCATTAGGTAATTAGGTCATTCCAAAATCAGGTTGTGGGTTTGGAGTTTTGATTTGGAGTGAAGGTTATGTTATGGAGGGTAGCATCCTGTATATGTCCTGGTGACATAGTGATGGTTATGTTGTGGAGGGTAGTATCCTGTATATGTCCTGGTGACATAGTGTTGTGGAGGGTAGTATCCTGTATATGTCCTGGTGACATAGTGTTGTGGAGGGTAGTATCCTGTATATGTCCTGGTGACATAGTGATGGTTATGTTGTGGAGGGTAGTATCCTGTATATGTCTTGGTGACATAGTGTTGTAGAGGGTAGTATCCTGTATATGTTCTGGTGACATAGTGAAGGTTATGTTGTGGAGGGTAGTATCCTGTCTATGTCCTGGTGACATAGTGTTGTGGAGGGTAGTATCCTGTATATGTCCTGGTGACATAGTGAAGGTTATATTGTGGATGGTAGTATCCTGTATATGTCCTGGTGACATAGTGAAGGTTGTGTTGTGGAGGGTAGTATCCTGTATATGTCCTGGTGACATAGTGTTGTAGAGGGTAGTATCCTGTATATGTCCTGGTGACATAGTGAAGGTTGTGTTGTGGAGGGTAGTATCTTGTATATGTCCTGGTGACATAGTGAAGGTTATGTTGTGGATGGTAGTATCCTGTATATGTCCCTGACAGAAAATCCAAGTTTATCTAACTCTAAATCTATCTTTTTCAAGAACATGCTGAAAAATCCAGGATCTCTCTCTCTCTCTCACACACACAGACAGACACAGACAGACAGACACAGACAGACAGACACAGACAGACAGACACAGACAGACAGACACAGACAGACGGACACAGACAGACAGACAGACAGACACAGACAGACAGACACAGACAGACAGACACACACACAGACAGACAGACAGACAGACAGACAGACACACAGACACACAGACAGAGAGGAGAGCTGCACTACTATTGGTAACATACACCTGACCATGAACCACTCCTCCACTCCGCTCACCTTTGACCCTGTGGACCATGTGGTCAATAACTAAGAGTAGTCCTCCGACTGGGGACCCTAGCCATGGGTCCTGATTGGACAGGAGATTCCGGCAGCGCCGGACAGGCAGGAGATCCCGGTGCTTGAGTTGGGGTGGGCAGTCAACATAGAAAAACAAAGCTTGTGTTTTTCTATGTTAGTTTTTTTGTTCGGCCTAGTATGGTTCTCAATCAGAGGCAGGTGTCGTTAGTTGTCTCTGATTGAGAATCATACTTAGGTAGCCTGGGTTTCACTTCTGGTTTGTGGGTGTTTGTTTTCCGTGTGAGTGTTTGGTCCACACGGTACTGTTTCGGTTTTCGTTTTGTTCACATCGTTTATTGTTTTGTATTTTAGTGTTCAGTTCGTTTCAATTAAATATCATCTGATGGGCCTCTTCAGCTAGCCGGGAGAGTGGGCCTAGCATTAGCTCCAGGCTAATTGGTGCTTGCTTCGGTACAGACGTTAGCCAGGAGTTGTCAGTCGGATAGCAGCTAGCTAGCTGCAATGATCCAGGTGAAGAGGTCCAGAGCATGCGGTAGGAACCCAGGGATATGGAGAGAAAATAGGTCCGGTATGCTCCTGTTTGAGTCACGTTGTACAAACTGGCGAGAGCTTTCCGAGCTAAAGTTTAGCTGATGACCGCTAGCAGTGGTTAGCTGACTACTATCTAGTAGCTAGTGAGCTGGCTAGCATCTGTTGGTTCTGAGGTAACCGAGGTAAATTTTTACCGGTTCCGAGAAAAATAATGATACTTTAGAAAAAACAGAATCACACCACATTGGGTGAGGCGGGTTGCAGAAGAGTTATTTGAAGTTGTGGTTTACATAAATATTAAAAAGATATGCGAAGAATAAGATATAGAAAGACATATACATGGGACATGACAAGATGAAGGACAAAGACGTCTCACTGCTACGCCATCTTGGATAAACACACTATTGTATCATCAAACAGTAATTCAGGGAATTCGCATCGTAGGATTGCAGGAATACAACCTTTAAGATAAACATGGCTATCTAACTATCCGGTTCAAATGTGATTTTAATAAGCAGATTGTCTGATATAACTGTATAGGCCCAGTCATCCTCCTCTGTCCACTTGCATCGCTCCTCTCTCAGCTGAGAGGCCTGGAGACTGATGGGAGGTTAGAGGTGGCCATGATGATTGTGATTCAATATGATGCATGAACGCTGAGAGATCCTCCAGGCCATGAATGATGATGCGTACGGTGACATCCCCAGGCCTAGCGAGAAATGTTGATGCAGACACTGACCATGACAAGAAACACGAGCACAGCCAGCCACGCCACCCGGAATAACTTACATTCTGACATTCACGCATGCACCCACACAAACAGACCCACACTCACAGACCCCCCCCCCCCCCCACACACACATATACACACACAAACTCAAGAATAGTTAGACATGTCGACACACACACACATGCGGGCACACACTCTCATAAACACACATATAGCCCCTAAATTGCAAAATGGAGCCTACCATACCATCAGGAATCACTCCTGTGACTGTACCATCAGGAATCACTCCTGTGACTGTACCATCAGGAATCACTCCTGTGACTGTACCATCAGGAATCACTCCTGTGACTGTACCATCAGGAATCACTCCTGTGACTGTACCATCAGGAATCACTCCTGTGACTGTACCATCGGGAATCACTCCTGTGACTGTACCATCAGGAATCACTCCTGTGACTGTACCATCAGGAATCACTCCTGTGACTGTACCATCAGGAATCACTCCTGTGACTGTGCCCCAACCAGACTTTAAAGCCCTCTGAGCCCCACAGGACCCACCAACAGACAGCAGGGAACTGATCAAAGACGAGTCCCCAGATGGAAGCTTTAACGTGTCTAGACTTGTTTGATTGACACGATGACATAACCAGGCTGATGTAGTGCTGACTCATCACTGGCTCTTCACTCATTAGCATAATGACACTGTGCAGTATAGAGAAAATTCAAAAGGACAGACAGTGAGTTAATAATGAAATAGATAAGGCCTCTCTTCCTCTGTGTCGCTGGCTTTGTCCTGCCTTTACCATCAAACCTCAGGTGGCCCAATCAAGGAGAGGACCTTTGAAGTGTGACTGCAGGCCGGAGCTCTTTTCATCAATCTGTGTGTGTGTGTGTGTGTGTGTGTGTGTGTGTGGACATGCTTTCCTCACCTCATGGGAACCACTGTCTTAAGTAGCAGTAGAGAAGGAACAATTGTACTCTCTGTCTCTCTCTCTCTCTCTCTCTTTCTCTCTCTGTCTCTGTCTCTGTCTCTGTCTCTGTCTCTGTCTCTGTCTATCTCTCTCTCTCTGTCTCTCTCTCTCTCTCTCTCTCTCTCTCACTCACACACTCTGTCTTCCCATGTCTCTCTCTGATCTTGTCCCCATGGCAATAGGATCAGGGGATGTGGTAGGTGACTGATTTCCCCTTTGTCTCAGCTGGTGACGGATTGCTTCATCCCTGTGGAAACAATTACCATAACAACGCCTACGTGCTTGAAGCATACAGAACCAGGTTCATACCTGAATGTTAAACCATACCTCACTACACGCTGATGGGCTCGGATTTCCAAACTTTGAATATAATTGGTCATTGGTTATACTAGAGACATGAGAGGTGCCATAGTCCATGGTCTACACCAGAGGCTAAAGGTTATCTGTAGGGGGGATGGATATAAGGTGGATGTGGTTAAGCTCGGAATGTGCTGAGTGCAGGGAAGACGATCACATGTTGGCAGGCACTGATAAGGGTAGAGACCTGTGGATTAGTGAAGAAGGGGGTCGAGGTCATGTCAGATCATGTTGAGGGAGAAGGAACAGTTTATTGCCCGTGTCACTTAATTTCCAGCCTAGCAACAAAGAAGTAATGTTTAGAGAGAAGGAGGAGATTCCACTCCAAATTGGGATATACATACAACGACCACTTTTGTCTGTTCAGCTGTTCGATCCTTTGGGAGAATAAACTTGGTTGGAGAGAGAGAGAGAGAGAGAGAGAGAGAGAGAGAGAGAGAGAGAGAGAGAGAGAGAGAGAGAGAGAGAGAGAGAGAGAGAGAGAGAGAGAGAGAGAGAGAGAGAGAGAGAGAGAGAGAGAGAGAGAGATCGGATGCCCCCAGGGTTTTATCCAATCACAGGAAAACGTGGAGACCCCAGGGCCCTGATCCAATCAGAGGGCAGGATGGGCCATGTGCTGTCCTTGTGGACCTTGTAGTGGTGCATTATTATTGCCAATATATGGTCGCTGGAACACACACACACTACACACACACACCCTAATTACAGTAGAAAGTGACCAAAAGCCCTGGTGGTTAAGAAATGAACTCTGTCCTTCCGTCTTCTCGTGGCTAGGTGATTGAGTATTCTGGGTTACAAAGGTCCGAGCCAGACATCACTAATCAAATGAAAATAGATCAATGTATCTCATTACTATTCGTCATTTGTCTGGTTGGGTCTGGGTTAAATACTTTTTTTTACCTGAATAATGTTCACTGTCTCTTCAATTTCTCCTCCCTTCCACACAGCTTCTCATCGCTCCTCCCCCTCTTCCTCATTAATAATTATCTCCCTCGCTAGACAGTTGAAATAGAAGGAAACCTTTTAACCTTTATCCGACAGGTGGAGGTGGAACAGGCGGTAAGGTGTGTGTGTGTGTGTGTGTACGATATGTGTGTGTGTCTAGTGTGTGTGTGTGTGTGTGTGTGTGTGTGTGTGTGTGTGTACGATATGTGTGTGTGTGTGTGTGTGTACGATATGTGTGTGTTTGTTGTGCGGTAGCTGTTTCCTAGCTAAGATTATCTGACTCGTGTAATGAATGAAGATGAATTCATTACTTTCTGTCATTCAGCCCACTCTCCCTCTCCATCACCATCTCTATTGCTCATATCCCCTCTCTGTCTCTCCTCTCCTCCTTCTCTCTGTGTGTCAGTGGCCCACTCACTCACCTTAAGGTCATCTAGAGCTGATTAACACGAGGAAACACAATCAACTACTCTTCCTGTTACAACCATCTCAGTAACAACATACACACATGCTGTATGCACGCACACACACACACACACACACACACACACCCGTGTGTTGAGTGATCCTGGATTTGAACATTACCTCTTATGTTTGCTGTATGTCTCTGACAGCTGTTTAAACAGAGTACTCATATTGATCAACTTTCTCTTTCTTCCATGTAGTGCAGTGTGTAGTGTGTGTTGTGTGTGTTTGTTGTGAGTTGTGTGTTTGTGTGTTGTGTGTGGTGTGTGTGTGTGTGTTGTGTGTGTGTGTGTGTGTGTGTGTGGTGTGTGTGTGTGTGTATGGTGTGTGTGTGTTGTGTGTGTGTGTGTGTGGTGTGTGGTGTGTGTGTGTGTGTGTGTATGGTGTGTGTGTGTGTGTGTGTGGTGTGTTGTGTGTGTGTGTGTGGTGTGTTGTGTTTGTTTTGTGTGGTGTGTGGTGTGGTGTGTGTGGTGTGTGTGTGTGTTGTGTGTGTGTGGTGTGTGGTGTGTTGGTGTGTGTATGTGTGTTGGTGTGTGTGTGTGTGTGTTGTATGTTGTGTGCGTGCATACAGTATGTGTGTCTGTTGTTACTGAGATGTAACAGGAAGAGTAGTTTATTTCGTTTAATCTCTTCTTCTCTTCCAGGAAGACGACAGTGTCTGTTGAACAGTTCCTAATCAGTTCAGATTAACTCCTCTGAAAAAGAAGACACACAAAACGCCTGAGATTTCTCTGCATGGGCTTGGCAGCACTCCTTCCTTCCTTTTTTCCCCTCGGTCCCTCGTTTGTTGTCCGAGTGGAGAAGAGAGGAGAACAAAGGAGTAAGCATCCCTTTGTTGGGATTAGGTGGAGAAAAAAGGCTTTTGTCTTTGAGGCGCTGTGCGCATTTTCTCCATCTAATTTAATAACACGCCTTTGTGCTGTGGTGAGCTATCGCGTGTGTGTTTAACTGTGTGTGTGTGTGTGTGTTTGTGTGTTTCCCATCTGATTGAATGGCAAACGTCCCTCCTAGGACTTATTTTTATGTTGGTATTCTGTCTGAGTGAGAAGCAAAGTTATTTGAAATAATTTAGAAGTTCTGTTATCTTGGTAGTCTGTCTGAGTGAGAATCAATGTGATTTGAAATAATCTCCTCAGACATGTTAGACAAGAGTTGGCTTGAAGGGGGTTGGCAGTGTGTGAGAGGGGGGGATGACAGTGTGTCTGAGAGGGGGATGACAGTGTATGTGAGAGGGGGATGACAGTGTACGAGAGAGAGAGAGAAAGATTTAGTGGACCACTCCATTAGCTAGATGGCCGCTAAATATTTACCAAACATTTCTCTCTCTCTCTCCACGCCACCCCAGCCTGACTACTATTGACTAACTTTGACCTCTGCTTGATTTCTAGTTATCCCTCTCAGTGTGACTTCTCAATGAGATGTGGCTACAGTCCTAGCCGGTATTAAATAGAATGTCCTGGCCCTGTGGTTACCTAAATTACACCATTGGCTCACAGCTAAAACTGGACCATTTTCAAATGCATTTTCTTGTTGTCTCCTTTTTTTAGTAAATTAGAAAACTACATTTAAGAAAAGTACATTTTTAAAGATTACTTTTCAACATTGCCTGCTACCGAGTTCTCACTACTCATAAAAACATAATATTGCAGTACTTCCTTCATGCCACTTTGACAGTGATGGCAACTATGTGATTGAGTGCTAGCCAGCTAGCCATGACAGTGCTAGCAGCCACATGAGTGAATGCTAGCCAGCTAGCCATGACAGTGCTGGAAACCACATGAGTGAGTGCTAGCCAGCTAGCCATGACAGTGCTAGCAGCCACATGAGTGAATGTTAGCCAGCTAGCCATGACAGTGCTAGCAACCACGTGAGTGAGTGCTAGCCAGCTAGCCATGACAGTGCTAGCAGCCTTGTGATTGAGTGCTTGCCAGCTAGCCATGACAGTGCTAGCAGCCACATGAGTGAATGTTAGCCAGCTAGCCATGACAGTGCTAGCAACCACGTGAGTGAGTGCTAGCCAGCTAGTCATGACAGTGCTAGTGTAACAGGGTTGGTTATGTTTCCACTTGCCTCTAAAGAAATGTGTTTTTAATGTTCAAGCATCGCGAACGTCAGGTCTTCCCAGCATGAAAATGTGATGCAAGGGGTAGGTCACGTTCTGAATACTGTTTTCTATTTTACAAGGTGTACAAGTTTGCTGTACATTACTGATTTATACATTTTTTAACCTTTATTTAACCAGGCAAGTCAGTTAAGAACAAATTCTTATTTTCAATGACGGCCTGGGAACAGTGGGTTAACTGCCTGTTCAGGGGCAGAACGACAGATTTGTACCTTGTCAGCTCGGGGGTTTTGAACTCGCAACCTTCCGGTTACTAGTCCAACGCTCTAACCACTAGGCTACCCTGCCTCCCCATGTCTGGGTATATGGTACCTGTTAGTGATTGAGGGGCATTCTGGGATGTGCTTTGGCATATGATTGCTGTAAATAAGTGTGTTAACTAGCATACACCGATGTAATGGTCACATAAGCCACTGCTAACACAGTTGTCTTCCTGCTACAGAGTCAGATCAGGGTCAGATCAGGCAGAGGTCAGCAATCCAGAGTAGTGGTCAAGGTAGAGGACGGTAGGCAGGCTCAGGGTCAGATCAGGCAGAGGTCAGCAATCCAGAGGTGGGGTAAATGTACAGGACGGCAGGCAGGCTCAGGGTCAGATCAGGCAGAGGTCAGCAATCCAGAGGTGGGGTAAATGTGCAGGACGGCAGGCAGACTCAGGGTCAGGGCAGTCAAGGGTAAAAAAACCAGGAGGACTAGAAAAAGGGAGACTGGTGGGAAAACCAGGAGCTGAGACAAAACGCTGGTTGACTTGAACAAACGAGACGAACTGGCACAGACAGACAGAGAACACAGGTATAAATACCCAGGGGATAAGTGGGGAAGATGGGCGACACCTGGAGGGGGGTGGAGACAAGCACAAGGTGAAACAGATCAGGGTGTGACAGTGAGGTGAGTTACAACTACAGAAAACAAGTTAAATGTCCTACCTGTGATTAAATGATTTCCACACACATTTGTAACCTACTGAAGACACAGGGCTTTTCTTGTACGCTCTATTCCTCTAAGTGGCAGCATTAAGAACCTAGGTCGACCTGGTTACATGTACAATGAACAACTCAGCAGCCTTTAGCCATGTTCTGTTATACAATGGGTGTCAATTTGTGGGCGTGGTCGAGGGGAATTCCTTATTATTATGTGAATATCGACTCAGAGTATTCTCAGTGTTTGTTCTCTGATGTCCACTTTGTCTGTCTGTCTGTCTGTCTGTCTGTCTGTCTGTCTGTCTGTCTGTCTGTCTGTCTGTCTGTCTGTCTGTCTGTCTGTCTGTCTGTCTGTCTGTCTGTCTGTCTGTTAGTGTATGTGTGTGTATCTATCTGTCTGTGTGTGTGTGTGTGTGTGTGTGTGTGTGTGTGTGTGTGTGTATGTGTGTGAGAAGAGACATAAGAAATAGGGAGAGACAGATATAGAAAGAGATATGGGATAGAGAGAGAGACAAGTGACCAATCTTACATTGACCTCGGGCCATTTTCCTAAAGCGTTCACTTTCTCATTCAGCAAATTGGGATAAACTCTGTACCCTTACTGTACCCTTACAGCATAGAGTAGGGTTGAATGGTGGGAACCTGGTTACTGAGATTTACTCCCAAAAACAACTCCCTTTTCCAGGGATTAATAACAGAGAAATTGGTAATTTATAATAATTAATTTATATGAACAGCGTGGCATGAAATGGAACTGTTATATGATGAATGTCTAAATCAGGCTTGTCTCTGGATGATGAATAATCAATGTTCAGGGTGGGGACAGACAGCTCATATCAGGGTGGGGACAGACAGCTCATATCAGGGTGGGGACAGACAGCCCAACTCAGGGTGGGGACAGACAGCTCATATCAGGGTGGGGACAAACAGCCCAACTCAGGGTGGGGACAGGCAGCTCATATCAGTGTGGGGACAGACAGCCCAACTCAGGGTGGGGACAGACAGCCCAACTCAAGGTGGGAACAGACAGCCCATCACAGTGTGGGGACAGACAGCCCATCTCATGTTGGGGACAGACAGCTCATCACAGTGTGGGGACAGACAGCCCATCTCAGGGTGGGGACAGACAGCCCATATCAGTGTGGGGACAGACAGCTCATCACAGTGTGGGGACAGACAGCCCATCTCAGTGTGGGGACAGACAGCTCATCTCAGTAATGCATGTAGACCGATCATCTCATCATTGTAACTTGTTTATCTTGTGACAGGTAGTCCTACACTCGCTGCAGCATGGTCTACAGTAATATGAGAACCAGCTGCACGTCTAACTGTTGTAAAAAACAATTCAACTTCAGGGTTTTGAAACAGCCCTATCACTGAACTATACTTGTTTTAAATCAGATCTGTCTTCCTCTAAAATACAGCGACAATATTCAACCTTGTTATACATATCAAAAAATACTGTTGACCTTTTGAAGTGTGACGATAGATTCAGATATCCACAAAAAGAGGTTAAAAAGACATAGGAATGTAGCAAGCTGAGATGATTGCCCCCATTCTGTTGTGTTGACAGATCCTTGCCCCCATTCTGTCGCGTTTCACAGATGCTTGGCCCCATTCTGTTGTGTTGACAGATGCTTGCTCCAATTCTGTCCTGTTGACAGATGCTTGCCTACATTGTGTCATGTTGACAGATGCTTGCCCCCATTCTGTTGTGTTGACAGATGTTTGCCCCCATTCTGTTGTGTTGACAGATGTTTGTCCCCATTCTGTTGTGTTGACAGATGCTTGCCCCTATTCTGTTGTGTTGACAGATGCTTGCTCCAATTCTATCCTGTTGACAGATGCGTGCCCCCATTCTGTCATGTTGACAGATGCTTGCCCCCATTCTGTTGTGTTGACAATATTTTCCCCATTCTGTCATGATGTGATCTTCCTGTCTGGGTTGGCGCCCCCCCTTGGGTTGTGCCATGGCGGAGATCTTTGTGGGCTATACTCGGCCTTGTCTCAGGATGGTAAGTTGGTGGTTGAAGATATCCCTCTAGTGGTGTGGGGGCTGTGCTTTGGCAAAGTGGGTGGGGTTATATCCTTCCTGTTTGGCCCTGTCTGGGGGTATCATCGGATGGGGCCACAGTGTCTCCTGACCCCTCCTGTCTCAGCCTCCAGTATTTATGCTGCAGTAGTCTATGTGTCGGGGGGCTGGGGTCAGTTTGTTATATCTAGAGTACTTCTCCTGTCCTATTCGGTGTCCTGTGTGAATTTAAGTATGCTCTCTCTAATTCTCTTTCTCTCTTTCCTTCTCTCTCTCGGAGGACCTGAGCCCTAGGACCATGCCTCAGGACTACCTGACATGATGACTCCTTGCTGACTCCTTCCCCAGTCCACCTGGCCGTGCTGCTGCTCCAGTTTCAACTGTTCTGCCTGTGATTATTATTATTTGACCATGCTGGTCATTTATGAACATTTGAACATCTTGGCCATGTTCTGTTATAATCTCCACCCGGCACAGCCAGAAGAGGACTGGCCACCCCACATAGCCTGGTTCCTCTCTAGGTTTCTTCCTAGGTTTTGGCCTTTCTAGGGAGTTTTTCCTAGCCACCGTGCTTCTACACCTGCATTGCTTGCTGTTTGGGGTTTTAGGCTGGGTTTCTGTACAGCACTTTGATATATCAGCTTATGTACGAAGGGCTATATAAATACATTTGATTTGATTTGATTTTGAATTTGATGTTGACAGATGCTTTCCCCCATTCTGTTGTGTTGACAAATACTTGCTTGATGTTTGAGAAATAAACGTCTTAACGTCTAATTCTGACATGAGACAGTAAGAGCTAGTTGTGTATGTATGTGTGTGTTTAATAAGTGTGCTTGTGTTTGTGTATGTGTGTGTGTGTGTGTGTGTGTGTGTGTGTGTGTGTGTGTGTGTGTGTGTGTGTGTGGTTGTGTGTGTGTGTGCGTGTGTGTGGTTGTGTGTGTGTGTGCGTGTGTGTGTGTGTGTGTGTGTGTGTGTGTGTGTGTGTGTCTGTGTGTGTGTGTCTGTGTGTGTGTGTTATACCCTATCCAACTTCCTCAGCATATCCAGCTGGGTAATTCCTGTCATGCGTTCCTGCTGACTGGGGAGAGTACAGTTCTATGTTCAGGCACCCTTTTGTGTTTGTATTCTGTGTGTTTGTACAGGTTGTGTGTGTGTTTGTATGTGTGCGCCTAAATATGTGTGTGTGCTGGTGTGTATGTTGTGTGTGTGTAGGTGTGTAAATGTGTGGGTGGGTATGAATACAGAAGCCTGTAGTTTCAGTGCAGTAAGCTGGGTGAGGTTTTACCTCTTTGCTCAGGATCAAGCTGATGCAGTCTTTGGTCTCGTTTTCCTCTCTCAGAATCACTGCTGGGACACTTTTTCTGAACAAACTTCCTTTTTACAGTTCTGTCCAATTGCTTACACACAAAATCTTTTCATGTCACACGGTTTTTGATACCTCTCACTCAAAGTGCAAAACTACACACCAAATATCCAAAACCATAAGCTATTCCTCAGCCTTTGACTGAGAGATAAAACACTTAAAAACACTACACACAATTATCTACCTAAAACACAAAAATATAACAGGAAGTGACTTGCTTTCTGTTTCCAAACATAACCAATCAAAATGCTACACTTATTCACCAGGTCACACACACACTCCTCACATGTGCAAACACTAATAGCTTAACTGATCACTAACCAATCACTGCTTTACTGTAGTATAGGCCTATAAATAGGTCAAAGGTCAGATTACCTGTTTTGAACAATGGATGCCAGCAATGGACAGAGAGCAAGAGGAGTAGGGGGGAGAGAAAGAGGAAGAAGAGGACGAGGGCAAAGAAGAGAAGGAAGGAGAGCCATCTGATGAGATTAGGGCAACACTTGTTGATCATGTGATCAACCACGGTTTGACCATGAGAGAGGCTGGACTGAGAGTCCAGACCAACTTGAGTCGATTTACAGTGGCGTCCATAATTCGAACCTTCAGAAATGAGAACAGGTATGCAACTATCTAATAACTATTTTAGCATTACAGTAATGTACTGTAAAATACGTATGACTGCATAGTATTGCATAAACATTTGTAACTCTAAGCCATCCATTTACTGCACTGCATTGAATGAATGAGGTTGGTTATCATGCTGTGCTACATTGTTTTGTACATTGTTTACAGTTCCTATGCTGAACACATACTGTGTTTGAATTCTGTACAGAGTGGAAAGGCAAAGACATCATGGAGGACGAGGACGCTTGTTTACAGATGTACAAGAGACTGCAATTATAAATATGGTTTTGGCCAACAATGTAATTGGGATTCGAGAGATAAGAGAGCATATCTTGAATAATTACACCATATTTAACAACATCAATTCTGTACGCCTGTCGACCATACAACGCATCCTCCAACGGCACCGAGTGACGATGAAACAACTTTACAAGGTGCCATTTGAGAGAAACTCTGACAGAGTCAAGAATATGCGACATGACTTTGTAGAGGTATGTATGCAACACTACTTCCAGTACTTCAGACCATATTTACTCATCTGTATATCCTTTTGTCTGTTACAGAGAGTATTGGAGCTGGATGCCCATGTAATTCGCCATTAATTTATTTATGTGGATGAGGTTGGATTCAACCAACCTCACCAAAACCAGGTGCCGCGGAAGAAATGTAATAGGACAGAGGGCAATTACCAATGTCCCTGGACAGCGTGGGGGTAATATAACTATGTGTGCTGCCATCACTCAAAACGGGGTCCTCCATCACAATGCCACACTGGGTCCGTACAACACCGGCCATATGCTCACTTTTCTGGATGCAATTTACACAATGCTTGTCCCTGATCCAGATCAGGAGCCTGCTGGATTTGTGGTTTTATGGGACAATGTTAGTTTTCACCGCGCTGTTCTGGTCCAAAACTGTTTTGCCACCCATCCACAGTTTGTAGTTTTGTACCTAACCCCATATTCACCTTTTCTAAATCCCAAAGAGGAATTCTTCTCAGCTTGGCGCTGGAAAGTGTATGATCGCCAACCCTATACCCGCATGCCGCTTCTCCAGACAATGGAGGGCGCATGTGGAGACATAGAGGTTGCCTCTGTCCAAGGTTGGATACGCCATGCTAGGAGATACTTCCCTCCATGTGGGGACATAGAGGTTGCCTCTGTCCAAGGTTGGATACGCCATGCTAGGAGATACTTCCCTCCATGTGGGGACATAGAGGTTGCCTCTGTCCAAGGTTGGATACGCCATGATAGGAGATACTTCCCTCGATGTGGAGACATAGAGGTTGCCTCTGTCCAAGGTTGGATACGCCATGCTAGGAGATACTTCCCTCGATGTGGAGACATAGAGGTTGCCTCTGTCCAAGGTTGGATACGCCATGCTGGGTGATACTGCATAGAGGTTGCCTCTGTCCAAGGTTGGATACGCCATGCTGGGTGATACTTCCCTCCATGTGGGGACATAGAGGTTGCCTCTGTCCAAGGTTGGATACGCCATGCTAGGAGATACTTCCCTCCATGTGGGGACATAGAAGTTGCCTCTGTCCAAGATTGGATACGCCATGCTAGGAGATACTTCCCTCCATGTGGAGACATAGAGGTTGCCTCTGTCCAAGGTTGGATACGCCATGCTAGGAGATACTTTCCTCCATGTGGAGATATAGAGGTTGCCTCTGTCCAAGGTTGGATACACAATGCTGGGTGATACTTCCCTCCATGTGGGGGCATAGAGGTTGCCTCTGTCCAAGGTTGGATACGCCATGCTAGGAGATACTTCCCTCCATGTGGGGACATAGAGGTTGCCTCTGTCCAAGGTTGGATATGCCATGCTGGGTGATACTTCCCTCCATGTGGGGGCATAGAGGTTGCCTCTGTCCAAGGTTGGATACGCCATGCTGGGTGATACTTCCCTCCATGTGGGGACATAGAGGTTGCCTCTGTCCAAGGTTGGATACGCCATGCTAGGTGATACTTCCCTCCA
>NC_092170.1:36412167-36437167 GCF_045791955.1 Oncorhynchus clarkii lewisi
TCTCTATCTATCGCTCTCTCCATCTCCCCCCTCTCTCAATTCAATTCAATTCAATTCAATTCAAGGGCTTTATTGGCATGGGAAACATGTGTTAACATTGCCAAAGCAAGTGAGGTAGATAATATATAAAGTAAATATATAAAGTGAAAGACAATAAAAATTAACAATAAACATTACACATACAGAAGTTTCAAAACAATAAAGACATTACAAATGTCATATTATATATATACAGTGTTTTAACAATGTACAAATGGTTAAAGGACACAAGATGAAATAAATAAGCATAAATATGGGTTGTATTTACAATGGTGTTTGTTCTTCACTGGTTGCCCTTTTCTCGTGGCAACAGGTCACAAATCTTGCTGCTGTGATGGCACACTGTGGAATTTCACCCAGTACATATGGGAGTTTTTCAAAATTGGATTTGTTTTCGAATTCTTTGTGGATCTGTGTAATCTGAGGGAAATATGTCTCTCTAATATGGTCATACATTGGGCAGGAGGTTAGGAAGTGTAGTTCAGTTTCCACCTCATTTTGTGGGCAGTGAGCACATAGCCTGTCTTCTCTTGAGAGCCATGTCTGCCTACGGCGGCCTTTCTCAATAGCAAGGCTATGCTCACTGAGTCTGTACATGGTCAAAGCTTTCCTTAATTTTGGGTCAGTCAGAGTGGTCAGGTATTCCGCCGCTGTGTACTCTCTGTTTAGGGCCAAATAGCATTCTAGTTTGCTCTGTTTTTTTGTTAATTCTTTCCAATGTGTTGAGTAATTATCTTTTTGTTTTCTCATGATTTGGTTGGGTCTAATTGTGCTGTTGTCCTGGGGCTCTGTAGGGTGTGTTTGTGTTTGTGAACAGAGCCCCAGGACCAGCTTGCCTAGGGGACTCTTCTCCAGGTCCATCTCTCTGTAGGTGATGGCTTTGTTATGGAAGGTTTGGGAATCGCTTCCTTTTAAGTGGTTATAGAATTTAACGGCTCTTTTCTGGATTTTGATAATTAGTGGGTGTCGGCCTAATTCTGCTCTGCATGCATTATTTAGTGTTCTACGTTGTACACGGAGGATATTTTTGCAGAATTCTGCGTGCAGAGTCTCAATTTGGTGTTTGTCCCATTTTGTGAAGTCTTGGTTGGTGAGCGGACCCCAGACCTCACAACCATAAAGGGCAATGGGCTCTATGACTGATTCAAATATTTTTAGCCAAATCCTAATTGGTATGTTGAAATTTATGTTCCTTTTGATGGCATAGAATGCCCTTCTTGTCTTGTCTCTCAGATCGTTCACAGCTTTGTGGAAGTTACCTGTGGCGCTGATGTTTAGGCCAAGGTATGTATCGTTTTTTGTGTGCTCTAGGGCAACAGTGTCTAGATGGAATTTGTATTTGTGGTCCTGGTGACTGGACCTTTTTTGGAACACCATTATTTTGGTCTTACTGAGATTTACTGTCAGGGCCCAGGTCTGACAGAATCTGTGCATAAGCTCTAGGTGCTGCTGTAGGCCCTCCTTGGTTGGTGACAGAAGCACCAGATCATCGGCAAACAGCAGACATTTGACTTCGGATTCTAGCAGGGGGAGGCCGGGTGCTGCAGACTTTTCTAGTTCCCGCGCCAATTCGTTGATATATATGTTGAAGAGGGTGGGGCTTAAGCTGCATCCCTGTCTAACCCCACGACCCTGTGTGATGAAATGTGTGTGTTTTTTGCCAATTTTAACCGCACAACTTGTTGTTTGTGTACATGGATTTTATAATGTCGTATGTTTTACCCCCAACACCACTTTCCATCAGTTTGTATAGCAGACCCTCATGCCAGATTGAGTCGAAGGCTTTTTTGAAATCAACAAAGCATGAGAAGACTTTGCCTTTGTTTTGGTTTGTTTGGTTGTCAATTAGGGTGTGCAGGGTGAATGCATGGTCTGTTGTACGGTAATTTGGTAAAAAGCCAATTTGACATTTGCTCAGTACATTGTTTTCATTGAGGAAATGTACGAGTCTGCTGTTAATAATAATGCTGAGGATTTTCCCAAGGTTACTGTTGACACATATTCCACGGTAGTTATTGGGGTCAAATTTGTCTCCACTTTTGTGGATTGGGTTGATCAGTCCTTGGTTCCAAATATTGGGGAAGATGCCAGAGCTAAGTATGATGTTAAAGAGTTTTAGTATAGCCAATTGGAATTTGTTGTCTGTATATTTGATCATTTCATTGAGGATACCATTAACACCACAGGCCTTTTTGGGTTGGAGGGTTTTTATTTTGTCCTGTAACTCATTCAATGTAATTGGAGAATCCAGTGGGTTCTGGTAGTCTTTAATAGTTGATTCTAAGATCTGTATTTTATCATGTATATGTTTTTGCTCTTTATTCTTTGTTATAGAGCCAAAAAGATTGGAGAAGTGGTTTACCCATACATCTCCATTTTGGATAGATAATTCTTTGTGTTGTTGTTTGTTTAGTGTTTACCAATTTTCCCAGAAGTGGTTAGAGTCTATGGATTCTTCAATTGCATTCAGCTGATTTCTGACATGCTGTTCCTTCTTTTTCCGTAGTGTATTTCTGTATTGTTTTAGTGATTCACCATAGTGAAGGCGTAGACTCAGGTTTTCCGGGTCTCTATGTTTTTGGTTGGACAGGTTTCTCAATTTCTTTCTTAGATTTTTGCATTCTTCATCAAACCATTTGTCATTATTGTTAATTTACTTCGGTTTTCTATTTGAGATTTTTAGATTTTATAGGGAAGCTGAGAGGTCAAATATACTGTTAAGATTTTCTACTGCCAAGTTTACACCTTCACTATTACAGCGGAACGTATTACCCAGGAAATTGTCTAAAAGGGATTGAATTTGTTGTTGCCTAATTGTTTTTTGGTAGGTTTCCAAACTGCATTCCTTCCATCTATAGCATTTCTTATTGTTACTCAGTTCCTTTGGCTTTGATGCCTCATGATTGAGTATTGCTCTGTTTAAGTAGACTGTGATTTTGCTGTGGTCTGATAGGGGTGTCAGTGGGCTGACTGTGAACGCTCTGAGAGACTCTGGGTTGAGGTCAGTGATAAAGTAGTCTACAGTACTGCTGCCAAGAGATGAGCTATAGGTGTACCTACCATAGGAGTCCCCTCGAAGCCTACCGTTGACTAAGTACATACTCAGCGTGCGACAGAGCTGCAGGAGTTGTGACCCGTTTTTGTTGGTTATGTTGTCATAGTTGTGCCTAGGGGGGCATATGTGGGAGGGAATGCTGTCACCTCCAGGCAGGTGTTTGTCCCCCTGTGTGCTGAGGGTGTCAGGTTCTTGTCCGGTTCTGACATTTAGGTCGCCACAGACTAGTACATGTCCTGGGCCTGGAAATGATTGATTTCCCCCTCCAGGATGGAGAAGCTGTATTCATTAAAATATGGGGATTCTAGTGGGGGGATATAGGTAGCACACAGGAGGACATTTTTCTCTGTTAGGATAATTTCCTTTTGAATTTCTAGCCAAATGTAGAATTTTCCTGTTTTGATTAATTTAATGGAGTGAGTTAGGTCTGCTCTATACCAAATTAGCATACCCCCTGAGTCCCTTCCCTGTTTCACACCTGGTAGTTTGGTGGATGGGACTACCAGCTCTCTGTAACCTAGAGGGCAACCAGTGGGTCCGTCTCCTCTATACCAGGTTTCTTGCAGGATGACAATGTCTGTATTACCGATTTCTTTGGTGAAGTCCGGGTTTCTGCTCTTTAGGCCAAAGGCAGATGACCTCAGGCCTTGGATATTCCAGGATAATATAGTGAAGGCTTTTTGTTCCATAGAGTGTCCAATGTTGTTGGTCGTGGTTTGGCCTCAGGTCAGTAAGTGTGAGCAGAGCCTGCTGAGCATCTGGTACATGCCATTGGCTTGGGCGAGTGTGAGAGTGGGGGTTGGGACTGTTTGCCCGCTCACTACCTGGGCGTATGTGTGGCTTCCATGTTGAGGCCCTCTTTGCGGGGGTGGGGTGCATGGGGTGGGCAGGAGTGGCATAGGTCTGATCTGAGGGGGCCTAAATGGGGTGTGGGCATGGTTGACGTGGGGGGGTGTTGATTGGTTGGGGTGGGGGTGTGGATGTGTCTGGGTGTACTGTGGTCTGGATGTAATTCCTATTGGCGTGGGTCCTCCATGTGTAGGTCCAGGGGGGGGGTCCTGCAGATCTGGGAGGGTGTCTCGCTGGTCTGGATGGGGTGTCTATTGATCTGTTGCTCCTGTATGAAGTGTTGGGGATACGTTTGAGAGCGATGTCCTTTAGAGTTCGGGCAAAGGTGGGCACTGCTGCCTTGTAGAGGTGGACCTGGTCATAGTGGCTGTTCAAGTCCAGGGTGGAGTGGTGGGCAAGGAAAACGTTTGGTTTTGAGGCACAGTCACGGGAAATACTTGCATTTACCCGCTGTATTGTGGCAGGGTGGAAGTCTTTTCGTGGTAGCAGGGTGGAGATAACCACTTGTGCGTTGGGGAAAGTAGAAGAAGCCTTTTCAATCACTCCCTTCAGTGCTGTGGCCACTCTTTCCTGCTGTGCTCTCAGGTCGTTTGTGCCTGTGTGTATTATTATGTGGCTGGGTGAGCCTAGTTTGGCCTCAGACAGAAGGTCTAGGGCGCGCTGGGTGTTTGGACACCAGAGTTTAGACACACTGTGTTTGGGAATTTTTTTTTTTTCTTCTATATATTTCCCATTTGAGTCCATAAGTAGTACAATCTGTGTCTTATGTTTGTCCTCAGTGGGTGTGGGGGGTTGTCAAAAGGGCTATCAGGGTGGCTGACAGGGGGGGTGCTCAGAGGGGGTTCTTCATTTGTCTGTTCTGCTGTGATGTCGACTCTATGGTCAGGGTCTGGTGTGGACTGTTCTGCTGTGGTGTCGACTCTATGGTCAGGGTCTGTTGTGGACTGTTCTGCTGTGGTGTCGAGACTTTTGTTGGGTGCTGAGGTGGGCTGTTCTGCTGGCTTCTCTGTGGGGGTGGCCACCTCTCTAGTGGGTTGTTCTCTGTCACACGCCGTCCCCCTCAACTTCTCCTCCATCCCCCTCACCCTCTCCTCCATCCCCCTCAACCTCTCCTCCACCAGCAGTCTGATACTCTCCTCTAGTGCTCTGTTCTGCTCCTCTTTCTCCTGTTGTATTTGTCTCACCACTGTCCAAAGTGCAGATATGTCTCTGTCCACCTCCAGCTCTCCGGGTCTGGTTAAGGAGCTGTTGTTGTGCTGGACTGTTGTCTGGGTCTGTGCTGACTGAAGTGTAATCACCTGCTGTTCCAGCTCCACCTGCCTTACCTCCAGCTGGGTGAATTTGTCCTTCATTTCAATGAGGGAGTGGTAATCTGTGCTGGGAGGTTGACTCTCCGCTGGGGGTTGCTCATCTGTGGGGTTACATAATGAAGAGGTCTGATCTGACCCGCTCGGTGTGGGGGTATCTTTATCAAGGGAGAGCTTCTCCTGCTGGGCTAATTCTTTGATTAGGTAAAAGTCCAGCTGGAACTGTTTGTGGTTACTCTGTACCATTACTGTTCCGGATTTATAGATATTTATATTACTTAACTCAGAGTCCTCGTTATCAAGTATTCTGAGTTTCCACCCCTCGTTAACCCCCCCTCTCTTAACAAAGGGGTAGTGTGCTAATATGGCACTGTGCCATGCCAGGGGATGGTTTGTGTGGAAGATAAGGTTGCTGATGTTCCCATTTTTGTAATAGTCAGCAAAAAGTGTTTCTTGATTTTCCATAAGGAGCTTCTTCTTGTGGTCTTTTCTTGCCTTATCATTCTTTACATGCAAAGGGTACTGTATTTGAATTACCTCTGAACAGCGGGAGAGAGCTTCTAAGGCCTCTCCATTTGGTTGGGGTAGACTGTGTGACTCTCCTGCCATTGTTGGGCTAATGGGCTTTGACACCTCTCACTTGACACGTCAGTGCTAGTTGAAGCTGTATCAAGCTTGGTAGAATTATGTTAGAATTCAGTCCTAATAAAGTAATGTTGTGTATTTTTCTTCTTGGCTTTTGGAAATAAAATATTGTTTCAGACTAAACATTACTCACTCATGTCCAGGTTGGATGGTGTTTTCAGGTTTCTGTTGTTTTCCAGAGAATTTGCTGTATAAGGTAATAAATCCTTGGTAGTTGTGAACTTTCCAGGTGATTCAGTAATTCCGTCCAAAATCAGGTTGTAGGATTTACGATTTGATTTGAAGTAGGGGTTATGTTGAAGAGGGTAGAATACAGTATGTGTTCCTGACAAAAAATCCAAGTTTATCTACAGTGCCTTGCGAAAGTATTCGGCCCCCTTGAACTTTGCGACCTTTTGCCACATTTCAGGCTTCAAACATAAAGATATAAAACTGTATTTTTTTGTGAAGAATCAACAACAAGTGGGACACAATCATGAAGTGGAACGACATTTATTGGATATTTCAAACTTTTTTAACAAATCAAAAACTGAAAAATTGGGCGTGCAAAATTATTCAGCCCCTTTACTTTCAGTGCAGCAAACTCTCTCCAGAAGTTCAGTGAGGATCTCTGAATGATCCAATGTTGACCTAAATGACTAATGATGATAAATACAATCCACCTGTGTGTAATCAAGTCTCCGTATAAAGGCACCTGCACTGTGATAGTCTCAGAGGTCCGTTAAAAGCGCAGAGAGCATCATGAAGAACAAGGAACACAACAGGCAGGTCCGAGATACTGTTGTGAAGAAGTTTAAAGCCGGATTTGGATACAAAAAGATTTCCCAAGCTTTAAACATCCCAAGGAGCACTGTGCAAGCGATAATATTGAAATGGTAGGAGTATCAGACCACTGCAAATCTACCAAGACCTGGCCGTCCCTCTAAACTTTCAGCTCATACAAGGAGAAGACTGATCAGAGATGCAGGCAAGAGGCACATGATCACTCTGGATGAACTGCAGAGATCTACAGCTGAGGTGGAAGACTCTGTCCATAGGACAACAATCAGTCGTATATTGCACAAATCTGGCCTTTATGGAAGAGTGGCAAGGCAAGAAGAAAGCCATTTCTTAAAGATGTCCATAAAAAGTGTCGTTTAAAGTTTGCCACAAGCCACCTGGGAGACACACCAAACATGTGGAAGAAGGTGCTCTGGTCAGATGAAACCAAAATTGAACTTTTTTGCAACAATGCAAAACGTTATGTTTGGCGTAAAAGCAACACAGCTGAACACACCATCCCCACTGTCAAACATGGTGGTGGCAGCATCATGGTTTGGGCCTGCTTTTCTTCAGCAGGGACAGGGAAGATGGTTAAAATTGATGGGAAGATGGATGGAGCCAAATACAGGACCATTCTGGAAGAAAACCTGATGTAGTCTGCAAAAGACCTGAGACTGGGACGGAGATTTGTCTTCCAACAAGACAATGATCCAAAACATAAAGAAAAATCTACAATGGAATGGTTCAAAAATAAACATATCCAGGTGTTAGAATGGCCAAGTCAAAGTCCAGACCTGAATCCAATCGAGAATCTGTGGAAAGAACTGAAAACTGCTGTTCACAAATGCTCTCCATCCAACCTCACTGAGCTCGAGCTGTTTTGCAAGGAGGAATGTCTCTCGATGTGCAAAACTGATAGAGACATACCCCAAGCGACTTACAGCTGTAATCGCAGCAAAAGGTGGCGCTACAAAGTATTAACTTAAGGGGGCTGAATAATTTTGCATGCCCAATTTTTCAGTTTTTGATTTGTTAAAAAAGTTTGAAATATCCAATAAATGTCGTTCCACTTCATGATTGTGTCCCACTTGTTGTTGATTCTTCACAAAAAAATACAGTTTTATATCTTTATGTTTGAAGCCTGAAATGTGGCAAAAGGTCGCAATGTTCAAGGGGGCCGAATACTATCGCAAGGCACTGTAACTCCTAATCTATCTTTTTTAAAGAAAATGCTGAAAAATGCAGGAGCTCTGATCCTGACCTCTGCTCTGCTCTGCTCTTCTCTCTCTCTACCTCCCCCTCTCCCCCTCTCTCTCTACCTCCTCCTCTACCCCCCCCTCTCTCTCTACCTGCCCCTCTACCTCCCTCTCTCTCTCTACCTCCCCCTCTCTCTCTACCTCCCCCTCTACCTCCCCCTCTCTCTCTACCTCCCCCTCTCTCTCTACCTCCCCCTCTCTCTCTACCTTCCCCTCTCTCTCTACCTCCCCCTCTACCTCCCCCTCTCTCTCTACCTCCCCCTCTACCTCCCCCTCTCTCTCTACCTCCCCCCTACCTCCCCCTCTCTCTCTACCTCCCCCTCTACCTCACCCTCTCTCTCTACCTCCCCCTCTCTCTCTACCTCCCCCTCTCTCTCTACCTTCCCCTCTCTCTCTACCTCCCCCTCTACCTCCCTCTCTCTTTCTACCTCCCCCTCTCTCTCTACCTCCCCCTCTACCTCCCGCCCTCTCTCTCTACCTCCCCCTCTCTCTCTACCTTCCCCTCTCTCTCTACCTCCCCCTCTACCTCCCCCTCTACCTCCCCCTCTCTCTCTACCTCCCCCTCTACTGCCCCCTCTCTCTCTACCTCCCCCTCTCTCTCTACCTCCCCCTCTCCCTCTCCCTCTCTCTCTCTCTCTCTCTCCATCTCTCACTCCACCCCCCCTCTCTCTCTATCTATCGCTCTCTCCATCTCCCCCCTCTCTCTCTCTCTATATATATCTCTCTATCCATCTCTCACTTCATCTCCCCCTCTCTCTCTACCTCCCCCTCTACCTCCCCCTCTCTCTCTACCTCCCCCTCTACCTCCCCCTCTCCCTCCTCCTCTCTCTCTCTCTCTCTCTCTCCATCTCTCACTCCACCCCCCCTCTCTCTCTATCTATCGCTCTCTCCATCTCCCCCCTCTCTCTCTCTCTCTATCTCTCTATCCATCTCTCACTCCATCTCCCCCTCTCTCTCTACCTCCCCCTCTACATCCCCCTCTCTCTCTATCTCTCTCTCCATCTCTCACTCCATCTCCCCCTCTCTCTCCACCTCCCCCTCTACCTCCCCCTCTCTCTCTATTTCTCTCTCCATCTCTCACTCCATCTCCCCCCTCTCTCTCTATCTATCGTTCTCTATCTCTCTCTCCATCTCTCACTCCATCTCCCCTCTCTCTATCTATCTCTCTCTCTCATCTCCCCCTCTCTCTCTATCTATCTCTCTATCCATCTCTCTCTCCCCATCTCTCTCTCCATCTCTCACTCCATCTACCCCCTCCCCCTCTCTCTCTCTCTCTCTCTCCATCTCCCCCCTCTCTCTCTCCATCTCCATCTCTCACTCCATCTCCCCCTCTCTCTCTATCTATCTATCTCTCTCTCTCCATCTCTCTATCTCTCTCTCCATCTCTCACTCCATCTCCCCCTCTCTCTCTCTCTGTCTATCTATCTTTCTCTCTCTGTCTTTATGTTTCCTGCTGAGTTATATTCTACTGTACGGACGCACGACCACACAAATGAAGCTTTGAGGGGGTACTACACACAGACCAACACATTCTACCAACAGCGAGATGGAGGCTATTGACAAATAAGTCAATTAAAGGGAACTCGATAACCTTTACTTGGTGTGAGAGAGAGAACCCCCCCCCCCCCCCCCCAAAAAAAAACTGCTGAGATGGGTTCTATTGTGCCTTTGGATGGTTGCTCTGTGTTTACTCATAGTTCACTTAAAACACAACCTCCCTTCACTTTCTCAAGCACACACACACACTCACTCACGCACAAACACATGCACACACACACGCATGCACACAAGCACGCACACACACACACACACACACACACACACACACACACACACACACACACACACACACAAGTACAGAATCCTTTGCCTTAGTTAGTAATTAGGTCAAAGTGTTTTATGCCCAGATTGCATATTTCTGTACTCCAAATCCGAAGTGTTAAAAACTGAAATGATTAAGCCTGTGTGTTCAGCATCCACCCTCTCCTCAATCAGTGTACATTTACTGAGCAGCACACGTACGCACACAAACTCTGTGTAAGTTTAATGAGAAACACACGTACGCACACAAACTCTGTGTAAGCTTCCTGAGGAATACAACCCCCCTAAGAAGTAATTATACATTATATACACATTCCACTGACTCAGGAGAGAGTTTATACTGTAGCTATTTTTTGCTCTCCCTCTCTCCCTCTCTCTCTCCCTCTCCCTCTCTCCCTCTCCCTCTCCCTCTCCCTCGCTAAAATATTTAGAGTGCTTGTAGTAATTGACATAATTTGAGTCAATTGGAAGTATACCTGTGGATGTATTTCAAGGCCTAACTTCAAACTCAGTGCCTCGTTGCTTGACATCATGGGAAAATCAAAAGAAATCAGCCAAGAACTCAGAATAAAAATTGCAGACCCCCACAAGTCTGGTTCATCCTTGGGAGCAATTTCCAAACGCCTGAAGGTACCACATTCATCTGTACAAACAATAGTTTGCAAGTATAAACACCATTGGACCACGCAGCCGTCATACTGCTCAGGAAGGAGAAGCGTTCTGTCTCCTAGAGATGAACGTACTTTGGTGAGAAAAGTGCAAATCAATCCCAGAACATCAGCGAAGGACCTTGTGAAGATGCTTTAGGAAATGTATCTATATCCACAGTAAAACGAGTCCTATATGTCGACATAACCTGAAAGTCCGCTCAGCAAGGAAGAAGCAACTGCTCCAAACCCGTCACAGTTTGCAACTGCACATGGGGGAAAAGATTGTACTTTTTGGAGAAATGTCCTCTGGTCTGATGAAAAAAAAAATAGAACTGTTTTGACATAATGACCATCGTTATGTTTGGAGGAAAAGGGGGGAGGCTTGCAAGCCAAAGAACACCATCCCACGGGGGAGGCAGCATCATGTAGTGGGGGTGCTTTCCTGCAGGAGGGACTGGTGCACTTCACAATCTAGATGGCATCATGAGGTAGGAAAGTTATGTGTATTTATTTGAGCAACATCTCAAGACATCAAGAAGTTAAAGCTTGGTCGTAAATGGGACTTCCAAATGGACAATGTCTCCAAGCATACTTCCAAAGTTGTGGCAAAATGGCTTAAGGACAACAAAGTCAAGGTATTGGAGTGGCCATCACAAAGCCCTGACCTCAATCCTATAGAAAAACTGTGGATGGAACTGAAAAAGCGTGTGCAAGCAAGGAGGCCTACAAACCCGACTTAGTTACTCCAGCTCTGTCAGGAAACTGGGCCAAAATTCACCCAACTTATTGTGGGAAGCTTGTGGAAGGCTACCCGAAACGCTTGACCCATGTAAAACAATTTAAATGCAATGCTACCAAATACTAATTGAGTATATGTAAACTTCTGACCCACTGGGAATGTGATGAAAGAAATATAAGCTGAAATAAATAATTCTCTCTACTATCATTCTGACATTTCACATTCTTAAAATAAATTGGAGATCCTAACTGACCTAAGACAGGGTATTTTTACTGGGATTAAATGTCAGTAATTGTGAAAAACTGGGTTTAAATGTATTTGGCTAAGGTGTCTGTAATCTTCTGACTTCAGCTCTATGTGTGTGTTTTGTGTGTCAGTATGCGTGTTTGTGTATGTGTTGTGTGTATGCGTAGGTAGTGTGTGTGTGTGAATTAGTCGTGCACAGGTCAGCTGTTTGTTCACCCTCCCGCAATTGCTAATATCCCATCCGCAACCACCCGACTATATGTATGTGATAAAGTGAATATCTGAGACCCCAAACAATTTTTTTGACAGGGGGTACAGGATTTTTTTGCCTCATTTAAATTGGTTACTGCTTATAATTTCGGACATTTTATTAGGCTATTTGTTAGTGAATTATAATTAGATGCATCTAGCTTCTCTTCTGTCATTATATGTTGCCCTAGAAGACTAAATTGCTCACCAGAATAATGTCATAGATCGATAGAATGAATGCTTCAATCCAACTGACATCTGTAAAGTTCTGTCATCTTTTGCAGAGCAAATATGTTTAGGGACCGGGGAGGAAATACAATGAAGACGTTTAGGGACCGGAGAGAAAATACAATGAAGACATTTAGGGAACGGGGAGAAAATACAATGAAGACGTTTAGGGACCGGGGAGAAAATACAATGGAGACATTTAGGGACCGGGGAGAAAATACAATAACAAATATGTATAACACGGGAAAGATTTTCTGTGCAAAATGTCCAAATGACATCAGTTTGACCGGTTGTAAGAAAAAGAAAGCTGTGAAAACGACCCAACATGTTTCTGATAAGATTTCAGTTTGGCTTTGATGCATTTTTTATGTGTTTGAAATACTATCAGTTTTTAATGATGTTTTTATAATGAAGAAAGCATCTCTACAGATCGTATCTAACTGAGCATTGCATTCTCTCAAGATGCAGAAGTAAATCAATCATATTTCTCCGCTCCTGTTCCCAAGACCAAATTTCCATTTTACTGCAGGAAATGCTTAATTCTGCAGGAGTTAATATAAAGGCTATGTGAGAGTTTATCAACCTCCAGTCAGTGTCCAGATTTCAGTTTCCATTTAAGTCATCTGAACAGTAGGCTACAGTTCCCTTGACGTGCAACAGGTTTAACGGCCGTTGTTGGTGGAAGAAGAGGATGACCAATGCGCAGCGTGGTAACTGTCCATGTTAGATCATTTATTATCATGAGAACACTAAACAAAATAACAAAGGCGCAAGAACGAAACAGTCCTGTCTGGTGTAGACAGAAAACAATCACCTACAACTCAAGGGTGAAAACAGGCTTCCTACGTATGGTTCTCAATCAGGGAAAACGATTGACAGCTGCCTCTGATTGAGAACCATACCAGGCTAAACACAGAAATAGCAAATCATAGAAAAACTAACATAGACAACCCACCCAACTCACACCCTGACCATACTAAAACAAAGACAAAACAAAAGGTCAGAACGTGACAACAGGCCTATTTGAAGTCCTGTGGTGTGACTGTTGAATTTGTACAGAGCCTCACAATCATCACATCACTACACTGCTATCATCCTCTTCTACCACTTCACCTAATCCTAAGTTTCTGGTCCTCCCTTCTCTTTATCAATTCTCCATTTCACATCTTTTTTCTTATTGAATTAAACTTCGACAATGTCCTTTTTACCTCCGTGGATCAATGTTGACTTCTTCTTCCCGTTCCCAAAATCATTATTTGCCGATTGTCTGTGTCGGCTATTTGCCACGCATACAGTTAACCCCTCAAGTTTAGGTTTAGTACTAATACCAGATAGACTAAAATAATGAAAGAAATGTAGCCTATAGATATAAATTGCACAGGAATGATACATTTCTGGATTATTTAAGGTATTGTTTTTTCTTTCTTTCTTTATTTAATGACCCTAAATCCCATCTGTCCCGCGGGGTGGCAGGGTAGCCTAGTGGTTAGAGTGTTGGACTAGTAACCTGGAAGGTTGCAAGTTCAAACCCCCGAGCTGACAAGGTACAAATCTGTCTTTCTACCTCTGAACAGGCAGTTAACCCACTGTTCCCCAGTAGGCCGTCATTGAAAATAAGAATTTGTTCTTAACTGACTTGCCTAGTTAAATAAAGGTACAAAAAAAGATAGAGACTGCAGGTTCACTAGTGTGTTTGGGTTTTGTGTGAGTGAGTGTTTACAGATGGTATTGTGAGTGTGTGAGTGAGTTTGTATATAGTGTTTAGAGATGGTATTGTGAGTGTCAGATAGGGTCAGAGCAGATAGTCTGGGTAACCACTTAATTAACCAATTAGCAGTCCTATAGCTATTTAGCAGTCACATGGCTATTTAGCAGTCACATGGCTATTTAGCAGTCATATGGCTATTTAGCAGTCACATGGCTATTTAGCAGTGATATGGCTATTTAGCAGTCCTATAGCTATTTAGCAGTCCTATGGCTATTTAGCAGTCATATAGCTATTTAGCAGTCATATGGCTCTTTAGCAGTCTTGGGGGTAGAAGATGTTTCGGAGCCTTTTGGTCTGAAAGCCGTTTACCGGCTACTGTTTACCGGATGGGAGCAGAGTGAACAGTCTGTGGCTCGGGTGGCTGGAGTCTTGATCAACTTTTCGAGCCTTCCTCTGACACTGCCTGCCTGGGCTGTCTGCCCCACCCTCTGTCTGCCCCACCCTCTGTCTGCCCCACCCTCTGTCTGCCCCACCCTCTGTAGCGATTTGCTGTCGAGGACAGTGTATTTACCAAGTGGTGATGCAGACAGTCAAGATGCTCTCGATGGTGAGGTCGTAGAATATTTTTGAGTATCCGAGGGCTCATACCAAAAATGTTCAGCCTCCTGAGGGGGAAGAGGTGCTGTCGTGCCCTCTTCACGACTCTGCGGGTGTGTGTGGACCATGTTAAGTCCTTAGTGACACGGACGCCAAGGAACTAGAAGCTCTCAACTCGTAGTTAGACGTCATCCAACACGTTTTCACAAAAACATCCTTACCAGTCGTCCGTATCTGATAATCACATGAACCAGCGGTAATGTGACTCTGCACAAAAAGCTCACAGTATAAAGCACTGAGTTCTATTGCTGTGACTTGTGATGTAGGTTTCAAATCCACTGCGGGATGTTCTCTTTCTCCATTTTTGAAAATGTAGAATTGTTTTAGTGTGTTGAGAAGGGAAGTACAGTCAACACCTTGAAAATGAAGATTGAAGAATGGTTTACGATGTTATGGACTGATGTTAGGGACTTGAGATATCACCACATGGTAAGTATAGCAGAGCACCATTCAAATCCCATCTATCATTATTGTCAAAAGACTGTCCCTCGGAGCTGTCAAACAGCACAGAGAGTGTGGACTAGTTCCTTAAAGCCGCTTGTGATATTACAACAACAACACCGTTTCCCCTGCTGACATCATCGCACATGAGACTGAACGACACAATGTTTACTGTCATTTTAGACTGAGCTGAGCGACGCTCCTCAATATCACCAATTAAAGCATTGGTGGGGGCTGCTGTCACCCCCCACTGCTGATTCCATCTTTAAGCCCCAATCAATTACATTTACTGACCAAATATCACCAGTTTCATATTCATTTTGATGACTAATCAATCTAACTTTGTGTGTGTGTGTTCACGCCAGCTCAAGGAAAGACTGAGAACTGTTTCATATTCATTCAGACAGCCTATACGTTCCCTTGGCAACATGGAGGGTTCATATTCACTGGCTGTCTGGGTTGGCCCAGGATAACTGTGTCATATCCTCACGGCCGTTAAATAAAATATATTTTTCCCTCTCTTGCCTCTCTGCCCTTTGGATTCAAATGTAAAGTAGTCACAGGCTAAAAGCCGTAGCCTTTCTGTCAGCTTTAAGATGCTGTCACCGGTCCCTCAAAATGACTTTGTGCAGTGAGTCTCAAAGTCTAGAAGGTTCCAGGAGAGATGAAAATATAGTAGAAGAAGAAAGAGAGAAGAGAAGGAGGATGAGAGAGGGAGAGCAGACGGGTCATGTTGCAGCTACAATGGGCCGATTCTTCTGAAAAAGTTGGCTTCCTTCTATCATTCTGCCCTCTCTCCTCCATCTCTCTGCCCTCTCTCCTCCATCTCTCTGCCCTCTCTCCTCCATCTCTCTGCCCTCTCTCCTCCATCACTCTGCGCTCTCTCCTCCATCACTCTGCCATCTCTCCTCCATCACTCTGCCCTCTCTCCTCCATCTCTCTGCATCCTCTCTCCTCCATCTCTCTGCCCTCTCTCCTTCATCTCTCTGCCCTCTCTCCTCCATCACTCTGCCCTCTCTCCTTAATAACTCTGCCATCTCTCCTCCATCACTCTGCCCTCTCCCCTCCATCTCTCTGCACCTCTTTCCTCCGTCTCTCTGCCCTCTCTCCTCCATCACTCTGCCCTCTCTCCTCTGTCTCTGCCCTCTCTCCTCCTTCACTCTGCCCTCTCACCTCCATCTCTCTGCCCTCTCTCCTCCATCTCTCTGCCCTCTCTCCTCCATCACTCTGTCCTGTCTCCTCCATCACTCTGCCCTCTCTCCTCCATCACTCTGCCCTCTCTCCTCCATCTCTCTGCCCTCTCTCCTCATCACTCTGCCATCTCTCCTCTATCATTCTGCTCTCTCTCCTCCATCTCTCTGCCCTCTCTCCTCCATCACTCTGCCCTCTCTCCTTAATCACTCTGCCATCTCTCCTCCATCACTCTGCCCTCTCCCCTCCATCTCTCTGCACCTCTTTCCTCCGTCTCTCTGCCCTCTCTCCTCCATCACTCTGCCCTCTCTCCTCTGTCTCTGCACTCTCTCCTCCATCACTCTGCACTCTCTCCTCTGTCTCTGCCCTCTCTCCTCCTTCACTCTGCCCTCTCTCCTCCATCTCTCTGCCCTCTCTCCTCCATCTCTCTGCCCTCTCTCCTCCATCACTCTGTCCTCTCTCCTCCATCACTCTGCACTCAATCCTCCATCACTCTGCCCTCTCTCCTCCATCTCTCTGCCCTCTCTCCTCATCACTCTGCCATCTCTCCTCTATCATTCTGCTCTCTCTCCTCCATCTCTCTGCCCTCTCTCCTCCATCACTCTGCCCTCTCTCCTTAATCACTCTGCCATCTCTCCTACATCACACTGCCCTCTCCCCTCCATCTCTCTGCACCTCTTTCCTCCGTCTATCTGCCCTCTCTCCTCCATAACTCTGCCCTCTCTCCTCTGTCTCTGCACTCTCTCCTCCATCACTCTGCACTCTCTCCTCCATCACTCTGCCCTCTCTCCTCCATCTCTCTGCCCTCTCTCCTCCATTACTCTGCCCTCTCTCCTCCATCACTCTGCCCTCTCTCCTCCATCACTCTGCCCTCTCTCCTCCATCTCTCTGCCCTCTCTCCTCATCACTCTGCCATCTCTCCTCTATCATTCTGCTCTCTCTCCTCCATCTCTCTGCCATCTCTCCTCCGTCACTCTGCCCTCTCTCCTCCATCACTCTGCCCTCTCTCCTCCATCTCTCTGCCCTCTCTCCTCCATCACTCTGCCCTCTCTCCTCCATCTCTCTGCCCTCTCTCCTCATCACTCTGCCATCTCTCCTCTATCATTCTGCTCTCTCTCCTCCATATCTCTGCCATCTCTCCTCTATCACTCTGCCCTCTCTCCTCCATCACTCTGCCCTCTCTCCTCCATCACTCGGCCCTCTCTCCTCCATCACTCTGCCATCTCTCCTCCATCACTCTGCCCTCTCTCCTCCATCTCTCTGCATCCTCTCTCCTCCATCTCTCTGCCCTCTCTCCTCCATCTCTCTGCCCTCTCTCCTCCATCCTCCAAGTTCAAACCCCCGAGCTGACAAGGTACAAATCTGTCTTTCTACCTCTGAACAGGCAGTTAACCCACTGTTCCCCAGTAGGCCGTCATTGAAAATAAGAATTTGTTCTTAACTGACTTGCCTAGTTAAATAAAGGTACAAAAAAAGATAGAGACTGCAGGTTCACTAGTGTGTTTGGGTTTTGTGTGAGTGAGTGTTTACAGATGGTATTGTGAGTGTGTGAGTGAGTTTGTATATAGTGTTTAGAGATGGTATTGTGAGTGTCAGATAGGGTCAGAGCAGATAGTCTGGGTAACCACTTAATTAACCAATTAGCAGTCCTATAGCTATTTAGCAGTCACATGGCTATTTAGCAGTCACATGGCTATTTAGCAGTCATATGGCTATTTAGCAGTCACATGGCTATTTAGCAGTGATATGGCTATTTAGCAGTCCTATAGCTATTTAGCAGTCCTATGGCTATTTAGCAGTCATATAGCTATTTAGCAGTCATATGGCTCTTTAGCAGTCTTGGGGGTAGAAGATGTTTCGGAGCCTTTTGGTCTGAAAGCCGTTTACCGGCTACTGTTTACCGGATGGGAGCAGAGTGAACAGTCTGTGGCTCGGGTGGCTGGAGTCTTGATCAACTTTTCGAGCCTTCCTCTGACACTGCCTGCCTGGGCTGTCTGCCCCACCCTCTGTCTGCCCCACCCTCTGTCTGCCCCACCCTCTGTCTGCCCCACCCTCTGTAGCGATTTGCTGTCGAGGACAGTGTATTTACCAAGTGGTGATGCAGACAGTCAAGATGCTCTCGATGGTGAGGTCGTAGAATATTTTTGAGTATCCGAGGGCTCATACCAAAAATGTTCAGCCTCCTGAGGGGGAAGAGGTGCTGTCGTGCCCTCTTCACGACTCTGCGGGTGTGTGTGGACCATGTTAAGTCCTTAGTGACACGGACGCCAAGGAACTAGAAGCTCTCAACTCGTAGTTAGACGTCATCCAACACGTTTTCACAAAAACATCCTTACCAGTCGTCCGTATCTGATAATCACATGAACCAGCGGTAATGTGACTCTGCACAAAAAGCTCACAGTATAAAGCACTGAGTTCTATTGCTGTGACTTGTGATGTAGGTTTCAAATCCACTGCGGGATGTTCTCTTTCTCCATTTTTGAAAATGTAGAATTGTTTTAGTGTGTTGAGAAGGGAAGTACAGTCAACACCTTGAAAATGAAGATTGAAGAATGGTTTACGATGTTATGGACTGATGTTAGGGACTTGAGATATCACCACATGGTAAGTATAGCAGAGCACCATTCAAATCCCATCTATCATTATTGTCAAAAGACTGTCCCTCGGAGCTGTCAAACAGCACAGAGAGTGTGGACTAGTTCCTTAAAGCCGCTTGTGATATTACAACAACAACACCGTTTCCCCTGCTGACATCATCGCACATGAGACTGAACGACACAATGTTTACTGTCATTTTAGACTGAGCTGAGCGACGCTCCTCAATATCACCAATTAAAGCATTGGTGGGGGCTGCTGTCACCCCCCACTGCTGATTCCATCTTTAAGCCCCAATCAATTACATTTACTGACCAAATATCACCAGTTTCATATTCATTTTGATGACTAATCAATCTAACTTTGTGTGTGTGTGTTCACGCCAGCTCAAGGAAAGACTGAGAACTGTTTCATATTCATTCAGACAGCCTATACGTTCCCTTGGCAACATGGAGGGTTCATATTCACTGGCTGTCTGGGTTGGCCCAGGATAACTGTGTCATATCCTCACGGCCGTTAAATAAAATATATTTTTCCCTCTCTTGCCTCTCTGCCCTTTGGATTCAAATGTAAAGTAGTCACAGGCTAAAAGCCGTAGCCTTTCTGTCAGCTTTAAGATGCTGTCACCGGTCCCTCAAAATGACTTTGTGCAGTGAGTCTCAAAGTCTAGAAGGTTCCAGGAGAGATGAAAATATAGTAGAAGAAGAAAGAGAGAAGAGAAGGAGGATGAGAGAGGGAGAGCAGACGGGTCATGTTGCAGCTACAATGGGCCGATTCTTCTGAAAAAGTTGGCTTCCTTCTATCATTCTGCCCTCTCTCCTCCATCTCTCTGCCCTCTCTCCTCCATCTCTCTGCCCTCTCTCCTCCATCTCTCTGCCCTCTCTCCTCCATCACTCTGCGCTCTCTCCTCCATCACTCTGCCATCTCTCCTCCATCACTCTGCCCTCTCTCCTCCATCTCTCTGCATCCTCTCTCCTCCATCTCTCTGCCCTCTCTCCTTCATCTCTCTGCCCTCTCTCCTCCATCACTCTGCCCTCTCTCCTTAATAACTCTGCCATCTCTCCTCCATCACTCTGCCCTCTCCCCTCCATCTCTCTGCACCTCTTTCCTCCGTCTCTCTGCCCTCTCTCCTCCATCACTCTGCCCTCTCTCCTCTGTCTCTGCCCTCTCTCCTCCTTCACTCTGCCCTCTCACCTCCATCTCTCTGCCCTCTCTCCTCCATCTCTCTGCCCTCTCTCCTCCATCACTCTGTCCTGTCTCCTCCATCACTCTGCCCTCTCTCCTCCATCACTCTGCCCTCTCTCCTCCATCTCTCTGCCCTCTCTCCTCATCACTCTGCCATCTCTCCTCTATCATTCTGCTCTCTCTCCTCCATCTCTCTGCCCTCTCTCCTCCATCACTCTGCCCTCTCTCCTTAATCACTCTGCCATCTCTCCTCCATCACTCTGCCCTCTCCCCTCCATCTCTCTGCACCTCTTTCCTCCGTCTCTCTGCCCTCTCTCCTCCATCACTCTGCCCTCTCTCCTCTGTCTCTGCACTCTCTCCTCCATCACTCTGCACTCTCTCCTCTGTCTCTGCCCTCTCTCCTCCTTCACTCTGCCCTCTCTCCTCCATCTCTCTGCCCTCTCTCCTCCATCTCTCTGCCCTCTCTCCTCCATCACTCTGTCCTCTCTCCTCCATCACTCTGCACTCAATCCTCCATCACTCTGCCCTCTCTCCTCCATCTCTCTGCCCTCTCTCCTCATCACTCTGCCATCTCTCCTCTATCATTCTGCTCTCTCTCCTCCATCTCTCTGCCCTCTCTCCTCCATCACTCTGCCCTCTCTCCTTAATCACTCTGCCATCTCTCCTACATCACACTGCCCTCTCCCCTCCATCTCTCTGCACCTCTTTCCTCCGTCTATCTGCCCTCTCTCCTCCATAACTCTGCCCTCTCTCCTCTGTCTCTGCACTCTCTCCTCCATCACTCTGCACTCTCTCCTCCATCACTCTGCCCTCTCTCCTCCATCTCTCTGCCCTCTCTCCTCCATTACTCTGCCCTCTCTCCTCCATCACTCTGCCCTCTCTCCTCCATCACTCTGCCCTCTCTCCTCCATCTCTCTGCCCTCTCTCCTCATCACTCTGCCATCTCTCCTCTATCATTCTGCTCTCTCTCCTCCATCTCTCTGCCATCTCTCCTCCGTCACTCTGCCCTCTCTCCTCCATCACTCTGCCCTCTCTCCTCCATCTCTCTGCCCTCTCTCCTCCATCACTCTGCCCTCTCTCCTCCATCTCTCTGCCCTCTCTCCTCATCACTCTGCCATCTCTCCTCTATCATTCTGCTCTCTCTCCTCCATATCTCTGCCATCTCTCCTCTATCACTCTGCCCTCTCTCCTCCATCACTCTGCCCTCTCTCCTCCATCACTCGGCCCTCTCTCCTCCATCACTCTGCCATCTCTCCTCCATCACTCTGCCCTCTCTCCTCCATCTCTCTGCATCCTCTCTCCTCCATCTCTCTGCCCTCTCTCCTCCATCTCTCTGCCCTCTCTCCTCCATCACTCTGCCCTCTCTCCTTAATCACTCTGCCATCTCTCCTCCATCACTCTGCCCTCTCCCCTCCATCTCTCTGCCCTCTTTCCTCCATCTCTCTGCCCTCTCTCCTCCATCACTCTGCCCTCTCTCATCTGTCTCTGCCCTCTCTCCTCCATCACTCTGCAATCTCTCCTCCATCACTCTGCCCTCTCTCCTCCATCTCTCTGCCATCTCTCCTCATCACTCTGCCATCTCTCCTCTATCATTCTGCTCTCTCTCCTCCATATCTCTGCCATCTCTCCTCTATCACTCTGCCCTCTCTCCTCCATCACTCTGCCCTCTCTCCTCCATCACTCTGCCCTCTCTCCTCCATCACTCTGCCCTCTCTCCTCCATCTCTCTGCCCTCTCTCCTCCATCACTCTGCCCTCTCTCCTCCATCACTCTGCCCTCTCTCCTCCATCTCTCTGCCCTCTCTCCTCATCACTATGCCATCTCTCCTCTATCATTCTACTCTCTCTCCTCCATCTCTCTGCCATCTCTCCTCTATCACTCTGCCCTCTCTCCTCCATCCCTCTGCCCTCTCTCCTCCATCACTATGCCATCTCTCCTCCATCACTCTGCCCTCTCTCCTCCATCTCTCTGCCCTCTCTCCTCCATCTCTCTGCCCTCTCTCCTCCATCTCTCTGCCCTCTCTCCTCCATCACTCTGCCCTCTTTCCTCCATCACTCTGCCCTCTCTCCTCCATCTCTCTGCCCTCTCTCCTCCATCACTCTGCCCTCTCACCTCCATCACTCTACCCTCCATCTCTCTGCCCTCTCTCCTCATCACTCTGCCATCTCTCCTCTATCATTCTGCTCTCTCTCCTCCATCTCTCCCATCTCTCCTCTATCACTCTGCCCTCTCTCCTCCATCACTCTGTCCTCTCTCCTCCATCACTCTGCCATCTCTCCTCCATCACTCTTTCATCTCTCCTCCATCACTCTGCCCTCTCTCCTCCATCTCTCTGCCCTCTCTCCTCATCAATCTGCCATCTCTCCTCTATCATTCTGCTCTCTCTCCTCCATATCTCTGCCATCTCTCCTCTATCACTCTGCCCTCTCTCCTCATCACTCTGCCCTCTCTCCTCCATCACTCTGCCATCTCTCCTCCATCACTCTGCCCTCTCTCCTCCATCTCTCTGCCCTCTCTCCTCCATCTCTCTGCCCTCTCTCCTCCATCACTCGGCCCTCTCTCCTTAATCACTCTGCCATCTCTCCTCCATCACTCTGCCCTCTCCCCTCCATCTCTCTGCCCTCTTTCCTCCATCTCTCTGCCCTCTCTCCTCCATCACTCTGCCCTCTCTCCTCCTTCTCTCTGCCCTCTCTCCTCCATCACTCTGCCCTCTCTCCTCCATCACTCTGCCCTCTCTCCTCCATCACTCTGTTCTCCTTCTTCACTCTGCCCTCTCTCCTCCATCACTCTGCCCTCTCTCCTCCATCACTCTGCCCTCTCTCCTCCATATCTCTGCCATCTCTCCTCTATCACTCTGCCCTCTCTCCTCCATCACTCTGCCCTCTCTCCTCCATCACTCTGCCATCTCTCCTCCATCACTCTGCCCTCTCTCCTCCATCTCTCTGCCCTCTCTCCTCCATCTCTCTGCCCTCTCTCCTCCATCACTCGGCCCTCTCTCCTTAATCACTCTGCCATCTCTCCTCCATCACTCTGCCCTCTCCCCTCCATCTCTCTGCCCTCTTTCCTCCATCTCTCTGCCCTCTCTCCTCCATCACTCTGCCCTCTCTCCTCCATCTCTCTGCCCTCTCTCCTCCATCACTCTGCCCTCTCTCCTCCATCACTCTGCCCTCTCTCCTCCATCACTCTGCTCTCCTCCTTCACTCTGCCCTCTCTCCTCCATCACTCTGCCCTCTCTCCTCCATCACTCTGCCCTCTCTCCTCCATCTCTCTACCTTCTCTCCTCCATCTCTCTGCCCTCTCTCCTCCATCACTCTGCCCTCTCTCCTTCATCACTCTGCCCTCTCTCCTCTATTTCTCTGCCCTCTCTCCTCCATCACTCTGCCCTCTCTCCTCTATCTCTCTGCCCTCTCTACCCCATCTCTCTGCTTTTCCAGTTTGCTGTATCTGTGTGGAGATAAATCACAACCACCAGAATTTTCTCAAGGGCTGGCAGGAGAGAGGGGTTAGAAACATGAAAGCCTAGCGCTCAAATATTAGCTATCTGCTAAGTATACAAGATAAAAGAACACAGTTTCACAGTCTCAGACACACACACACACACACACACACACACGCACGCACACACACACACACACACACACACACACACACACACACACACACACACACACACACACACACACACACACACACACACACACACACACACACGGACCACAAACACGGACCACAAACACGGACCACAAACACAAACAGGCACACTGAAAACGACAAAGTTGCATATTTACTTGTTGCTTCAGATACTTTTGGTTCTGTGGGAGTGGTGTCTCCCTGTTGGTGAGAAAGAGCGAGATGGAAAGAGTAGGAAGGGATGAGAGAGAGAGCAGAGAGCTCTTTTGGTTATCTCAACCCTCCTTATGCCCCCGCCACAAAAGAGAGGAACAGGGAGATAAAGACGTCCAATATTGCCTCTGCACCCTTTTTGGGAGCATGTTTGAACACGAGACCTGGATAATACATCCTCCCAAAACCCATTTACAAAGACCAAGATAAATCTACAGACCTTTATACAGCAGCCGTGCTACAGACAGAGGAGGACGAGGGAGAGAAAGGAGAGGAGGAGGGGGAACATGAAGGAGTGGGTTTTGTGAGAATGGATGGATAGAGGGAGGTAAGGAGGAAAGGAGGAAAGGACAAGGGAGGGAAATTTATAAATAGAATAAGGGAGTAAGAGAGGGATGAGGCAAAAGAGAGGGATGAGGGAGAAAGAGAGGGATGAGGGTGAAAGAGAGGGATGAGGGAGAAAGAGAGGGATGAGGGAGAAAGAGAGGGATCAGGGAGAAAGAGAGGGATGAGGCAAAAGAGAGGGATGAGGGAGAAAGAGAGGGATGAGGGTGAAAGAGAGGGATGAGGGAGAAAGAGAGGGATGAGGGAGAAAGAGAGGGATGAGGAATCTAAAGTTTTGTAGAGGGAAAAGTGGAAAGAGGGAATAATTTGAAGAACAGAAAATTAGAATTCTCTAACAAATAGGTCCTCAAAGCCATCTTGACAGACTAACCTACGTGTCTCAATGGGAGACACCTCTACCACTTTAACCCTTCTGCCAGTTCTAGTCAACGTGTCTTCTGTCCTCACCCTTCACATCTCATTCTCAGCTTCACACCTCAACCACCACCTACACTACACAGGACATTCTCAGCAGGTATCTTGCCCTAAGGTGCCACGTTAGTGGGTTTTTACAGATTGTTTTTAAACTGTGATATCACCCTACCCTACAGATGTGGTATCTTAATTTGACCTGTACTGTTGCAGAAAAATAAGTCTGCAACAGCAGGATTTATACGTTTAGTCCATAATGTTGCTTGATCGGAGATTACGGTATTAGCTGGTAAAAATGAGGCAACAGTGAATTCATGTAAATCACAAAGCTTATCTGCATTTCCTTCTAAGCAAAGAAAAAATTCTCAGCAATTAAGGAGTTATCAAATTAAGATCCGACACCTGTATATTTGTCTGTGTCTTTGTAGGCTGAGAATAGTTCTTACCAGAGCATTTCAGAAACAGCCCAGCAACACTAAGGACTCTAGGGTGTTTTCTCCTTGAATGTTGAATTATTACGTAACATATTTTGTTACAAATCAAATCAACATTTATTTGTCACGTGCGCCGAATACAAGTGTAGACTTTACCGTGAAATGCTGAATACAACAAGTGTAGACTTTACCGTGAAATGCTGAATACAACAGGTGTAGACTTTACCGTGAAATGCTGAATTCAACAGGTGTAGACTTTACCGTGAAATGCTGAATACAACAGGTGTAGACTTTACCGTGAAATGCTTACTGATAAACCCTTAACCAACAGTGCAGTTCAAGAAG
>NC_092170.1:36452167-36457167 GCF_045791955.1 Oncorhynchus clarkii lewisi
TTGGAGAGTTAATGCGCTTTGGGAAGTTATGTAGTTTCAAACACCCGGCTTAGAAACAGGTCATGTCATTTCAAACACCCGGCTCAGAAACAGGTCATGTCGTTTCAAACACCCGGCTCAGAAACAGGTTATGTAGTTTCAAACACCCGGCACAGAAACAGGTCATGTCGTTTCAAACTCCCGGCTTAGAAACAGGTCATGTCGTTTCAAACACCCGGCTCAGAAACAGGTTATGTCATTTCAAACACCCGGCTCAGAAACAGGTCATGTCTTTTCAAACACCTGGCTGTGAAACAGGTTATGTCGTTTCAAACACCCGGCTTAGAAACAGGTCATGTCGTTTCAAACTCCCGGCTCAGAAACAGGTCATGTCGTTTCAAACACCCGGCTCTGAAACAGGTAATGTCTTTTCAAACACCCAACTCTGAAACAGGTTATGTCGTTTCAAACACCCGGCTCTGAAACAGGTTATGTCGTTTCAAACACCCGGCTCTGAAACAGGTCATGTCATTTCAAACACCCAACTCTGAAACAGGTTATGTCGTTTCAAACACCCGGCTCTGAAACAGGTTATGTCGTTTCAAACACCCGGCTCTGAAACAGGTTATGTCGTTTCAAACACCCGGCTCTGAAACAGGTTATGTCGTTTCAAACACCCGGCTCTGAAACACGTCATGTCGTTTCAAACACCCAACTCTGAAACAGGTTATGTCGTTTCAAACACCCGGCTCTGAAACAGGTTATGTTATTTCGGCGACAGGTGTTTATGTTTTTGGACTCACCGGAGCAGACTTTGGAGTTTAAAGAGTCATTATGACAGTAGAATGTATATGGTTTATGCTAGTACGGGTAGTCAACAGTGTTTTGAGTGTGGGGATGTTGGCCATAAGTGACATGCTTAACCGAAAAGGGAGAAGGCGGAGGGAGGGGCGCAGGTGGTCCTCGTAACGCCTGGGCCCACTGAGCACCTGTTGCTTAGGAACAAGTTGTCCGTGTTGAGGGTACTGAGTTGCAGCTTGTACCAGAGGGGAACATAGCATCTGTTATGCGGCAGAAACATATTGTTGTAGGAGGTAAGGATGGATCTGAGGAGCCATTTCCCCAGACTGGTGAGGAGATACCCAGTACAAGTCGTGGGGTACAGGAGGGGTTCAGGTGGAGCTAGACTCCCAGGTAGTGGAGGAGATGCCTGGTATGAGTGATGGGGTACATGAGGGGTTCAGGAGGGGCTAGTCTCCCAGGTAGTTTAGGAGATGTCAAATCAAATCAAATCAAATGTTATTTGTCACATACACATGGTTAGCAGATGTTTATGCGAGTGTAGCGAAATGCTTGTGCTTCTAGTTCCGACAATGCAGTAATAACCAACAAGTAATCTAGCTAACAATTCCAAAACTACTACCTCATAGACACAAGTGTAAGGGGATAAAGAATATGTACATAAAGATATATGAATGAGTGATGGTACAGAGCGGCATAGGCAAGATACAGTAGATGGTATTGAGTGCAGTATATACATATGAGATGAGTATGTAAACAAAGTGGCATAGTTAAAGTGGCTAGTGATACATGTATTACATAAAGATGCAGTAGATGATATAGAGTACAGTATATACGTATACATATGAGATGAATAATGTAGGGTATGTAAACGTTATATTAGATACCATTGTTTAATTAAAGTGGCTAGTGATATATTTTACATCATTTACCATCAATTCCCATTATTAAAGTGGCTGGAGTTGAGTCAGTGTGTTGGCAGCAGCCACTCAATGTTAGTGGTGGCTGTTTAACAGTCTGATGGCCTTGAGATAGAAGCTGTTTTTCAGTCTCTCGGTCCCAGCTTTGATGCACCTGTACTGACCTCGCCTTCTGGATGATAGCGGGGTGAACAGGCAGTGGCTCGGGTGGTTGTTGTCCTTGATGATCTTTATGGCCTTCCTGTGACATCGGGTGGTGTAGGTGTCCTGGAGGGCAGGTAGTTTGCCCCCGGTGATGCGTTGTGCAGACTTCATTACCCTCTGGAGAGCCTTACGGTTGTGGGCTCTCGATTGTGCATCTGTAGAAGTTTGTGAGTGCTTTTGGTGACAAGCCAAATTTCTTCAGCCTCCTGAGATTGAAGAGGCGCTGCTGTGCCTTCTTCACGATGCTGTCTGTGTGGGTGGACCAATTCAGTTTGTCTGTGATGTGTACGCCGAGGAACTTAAAACTTACTACCCTCTACACTACTGTTCCATCGATGTGGATAGGGGGGTGTTCCCTCTGCTGTTTCCTGAAGTCCACAATCATCTCCTTAGTTTTGTTGACGTTGAGTGTGAGGTTATTTTCCTGACACCACACTCCGAGGGCCCTCACCTCCTCCCTATAGACCTTCTCGTCATTGTTGGTAATCAAGCCTACCACTGTTGTGTCGTCCGCAAACTTGATGATTGAGTTGGAGGCGTGCGTGGCCACGCAGTCGTGGGTGAACAGGGAGTACAGGAGAGGGCTCAGAACGGACCCTTGTGGGGCCCCAGTGTTGAGGATCAGCGGGGTGGAAATGTTGTTGCCTACCCTCACCACCTGGGGGCGGCCCGCCAGGAAGTCCAGAACCCAGTTGCACAGAGCGGGGTCGAGACCCAGGGTCTCGAGCTTGATGACGAGCTTGGAGGGCACTATGGTGTTAAATGCCGAGCTGTAGTCGATGAACAGCATTCTCACATAGGTATTCCTCTTGTCCAGATGGGTTAGGGCAGTGTGCAGTGTGGTTGAGATTGCATCGTCTGTGGACCTATTTGGGCGGTAAGCAAATTGGAGTGGGTCTAGGGTGTCAGGTAGGGTGGAGGTGATATGGTCCTTGACTAGTCTCTCAAAGCACTTCATGATGACGGAAGTGAGTGCTACGGGGCGATAGTCGTTTAGCTCAGTTACCTTAGCTTTCTTGGGAACAGGAACAATGGTGGCCCTCTTGAAGCATGTGGGAACAACAGACTGGGATAGGGATTGATTGAATATGTCCGTAAACACACCAGCCAGCCAGATGTCCACTATGAGTGATGGGGTACAGGAGGGTTTCAGGTGGAGCTAGTCTCCAAGGTAGTGGAGGAGATGTCCACTACGAGTGATGGGGTACAGGAGGGCTTCAGGTGGAGCTAGTCTCCCAGGTAGTGGAGGAGATGTCCACTACGAGTGATGGGGTACAAGAGGGGTTCAGGTGGAGCTAGTCTCCCAGGTAGTGGAGGAGATGTCCACTACGAGTGATGGGGTACAGGAGGGAGTTCAGCTGGAGCTAGTCTCCCAGGTAGTGGAGGAGATGTCCACTACGAGTGATGGGGTACATGAGGGGTTCAGGTGGTGCTAGTCTCCCAGGTATTGGAGGAGATGTCCACTACGAGTGATGGGGTACAGGAGGGGGTTCAGGTGAGGCTAGTCTCCCAGGTAGTTTAGGAGATGCCTGGTACGAGTGATGGGGTACAGGAGGGGGTTCAGGTGGAGCTAGTCTCCCAGGTAGTTTAGCAGATGCCTGGTACGAGTGATGGGGTACAGGAGGGTGTTCAGGTGAGGCTAGTCTCCCAGGTAGTTTAGCAGATGCCTGGTACGAGTGATGGGGTACAGGAGGGGGTTCAGGTGAGGCTAGTCTCCCAGGTAGTTTAGGAGATGCCTGGTACGAGTGATGGGGTACAAGTAAGGAGTGTTGAGAGGAGTCAGGTGTCTGTGGCCTCAGTTGAGGAGGATCAGGAGAAGGATATGAACATCTCTTTTGATTTGATAGCAGCTAGTGACATCTAAATGTACAATCTAGAAGAGGTAATATATTGAACCTTTATTTAACTAGGCAAGTCAGTTAATAACAAATTCGTATTTACAACGAAGACCTACTGGGGACAAATGGGTTAACTGCCTAGTTCAGGAGAACAGTGGGTTAACTGCCTAGTTCAGGAGAACAGTGGGTTAACTGCCTAGTTCAGGAGAACAGTGGGTTAACTGCCTAGTTCAGGAGAACAGTGGGTTAACTGCCTAGTTCAGGAGAACAGTGGGTTAACTGCCTAGTTCAGGAGAACAGTGGGGTAACTGCCTAGTTCAGGAGAACAGTGGGTTAACTGCCTAGTTCAGGAGAACAGTGGGTTAACTGCCTAGTTCAGGAAAACAGTGGGTTAACTGCCTAGTTCAGGAGAACAGTGGGTTAACTGCCTAGTTCAGGAGAACAGTGGGTTAACTGCCTAGTTCAGGAGAACAGTGGGTTAACTGCCTAGTTCAGGAGAACAGTGGGTTAACTGCCTAGTTCAGGAGAAGAACAACCTATTTTTACCTTGTCAGCTCTGAGATTCAATCCTTTCGGTTCCTGGCCCAACGCTCTAACCACCAGGCTACCTGCCGCCCCAGGTAAATGGGTTCCTGGATCAGACTTTTGGGAAATCTGTCAAATTGACAAATTTCTTTGATGTTGAGGTCAGCTGTGGTGTTACAGAAGACGGTGGGGTTAGATCAGTTGGATGTGAAGAAGCGTTTCCGCTTGAGATAATTTGTTACTGCTGTCACGGCAGCAAAAGGTAGTTGGAAAAGTGGTAAGGATAAGGGAAAAGTGGTAAGGTTAAGGGAAAAGTGGTAAGGATAAGGGAAAAGTGGTAAGGTTAAGGGAAAAGTGGTAAGAATAAGGGAAAAGTGGTAAGGATAAGGGAAAAGTGGTATGGTTAAGGGAAAAGTGGTAAGGTTAAGGGAAAAGTGGTAAGGATAAGGGAAAAGTGGTAAGGTTAAGGGAAAAGTGATAAGGTTAAGGGAAAGTGGTAAGGTTAAGGGAAAAGTGGTAAGAATAAGGGAAAAGTGGTAAGGATAAGGGAAAAGTGGTAAGGTTAAGGGAAAAGTGGTAAGGTTAAGGGAAAAGTGGTAAGAATAAGGGAAAAGTGGTAAGGATAAGGGAAAAGTGGTAAGGATAAGGGAAAAGTGGTAAGGATAAGGGAAAAGTGGTATGGTTAAGGGAAAAGTGAAACAATGATAATGATCATGCCTCGTAGGGTGATAAT
>NC_092170.1:36464667-36482167 GCF_045791955.1 Oncorhynchus clarkii lewisi
GAACTTTGCGACCTTTTGCCACATTTCAGGCTTCAAACATAAAGATATAAAACTGTATTTTTTTGTGAAGAATCAACAACAAGTGGGACACAATCATGAAGTGGAACGACATTTATTGGATATTTCTAACTTTGTTAACAAATCAAAAACTGAAAAATTGGGCGTGCAAAATTATTCAGCCCCTTTACTTTCAGTGCAGCAAACTCTCTCCAGAAGTTCAGTGAGGATCTCTGAATGATCCAATGTTGACCTAAATGACTAATGATGATAAATACAATTCACCTGTGTGTAATCAAGTCTCCGTATAAATGCACCTGCACTGTGATAGTCTCAGAGGTCCGTTAAAAGCGCAGAGAGCATCATGAAGAACAAGGAACACACCAGGCAGGTCCGAGATACTGTTGTGAAGAAGTTTAAAGCCGGATTTGGATACAAATTTTTTTCCCAAGCTTTAAACATCCCAAGGAGCACTGTGCAAGCGATAATATTGAAATGGAAGGAGTATCAGACCACTGCAAATCTACCAAGACCTGGCCGTCCCTCTAAACTTTCAGCTCATACCAGGAGAAGACTGATCAGAGATGCAGCCAAGAGGCCCATGATCACTCTGGATGAACTGCAGAGATCTACAGCGGAGGTGGGAGACTCTGTCCATAGGACAACAATCAGTCGTATATTGCACAAATCTGGCCTTTATGGAAGAGTGGCAAGAAGAAAGCCATTTCTTAAAGATATCCATAAAAAGTGTCGTTTAAAGTTTGCCACAAGACACCTGGGAGACACACCAAACATGTGGAAGAAGGTGCTCTGGTCAGATGAAACCAAAATTGAACTTTTTGGCAACAATGCAAAACGTTATGTTTGGCGTAAAAGCAACACAGCTGAACACACCATCCCCACTGTCAAACATGGTGGTGGCAGCATCATGGTTTGGGCCTGCTTTTCTTCAGCAGGGACAGGGAAGATGGTTAAAATTGATGGGAAGATGGATGGAGCCAAATACAGGACCATTCTGGAAGAAAACCTGATGTAGTCTGCAAAAGACCTGAGACTGGGACGGAGATTTGTCTTCCAACAAGACAATGATCCAAAACATAAAGCAAAATCTACAATGGAATGGTTCAAAAATAAACATATCCAGGTGTTAGAATGGCCAAGTCAAAGTCCAGACCTGAATCCAATCGAGAATCTGTGGAAAGAACTGAAAACTGCTGTTCACAAATGCTCTCCATCCAACCTCACTGAGCTCGAGCTGTTTTGCAAGGAGGAATGGGAAAAAATTTCAGTCTCTCGATGTGCAAAACTGATAGAGACATACCCCAAGCGACTTACAGCTGTAATCGCAGCAAAAGGTGGCGCTACAAAGTATTAACTTAAGGGGGCTGAATAATTTTGCACGCCCAATTTTTCCGTTTTTGATTTGTTAAAAAAGTTTGAAATTTCCAATAAATGTCGTTCCACTTCATGATTGTGTCCCACTTGTTGTTGATTCTTCACAAAAAAATACAGTTTTATATCTTTATGTTTGAAGCCTGAAATGTGGCAAAAGGTCGCAAAGTTCAAGGGGGCCGAATACTTTCGCAAGGCACTGTATCTGCAGGAAAATATTCATCCACAACAGAGGGATCAAATTAAGATCCTTCATCTGTACGTGTATTGTGGTGGATCAGCTATCAGGTAATATGGAAGATCTGGTGGGATTTTCTAGTTATGGACTTCAAACAAAACGCTGGATCCTCTATACAAACATGCCATTCTATTTCTCCTCTATCTAAATCTTCCTGAATACTGTTTATGTGACTGGCCAAGTTGTTATGGTTGGGACTATGAGATCTGTGTGGGCAGGACATCCTGAAGCCATTTTTACAGTATATAAACAGTACTTCAAATAGCCAATTCAAAACAACTGCTGATGCAAAACATCACACCAGAGTGTGGATCGATACTCTAAGAAAAAAAAGGCACTTTTCTAGAACCTAAAAGGGTTATTTGGCTGAACCCTAACCATAACCCTCTGTAGAACCATTTTCGTTCTGGGTAGAACTCTTTTGGGTTCCAGGTAGAACCCTTTCTGGAGACAGGTTCTACCTGGATCCAAAAATGGTTATCTAATTGGGACAGAGAAGAACCCATTTGGAACCACTTTTTCTAAAGAGTAGCCTGGGAGCACACAGAGTCCATGTACATTGTGTCTGGTCCTAGTTATGAAGCCTGGGAGCACACAGAGTCCCTCTACATTATGTCTGGTCCTAGTTATGTAGCCTGGGAGCACACAGAGTCCCTGTACATTGTGTCTGGTCCTAGTTATGTAGCCTGGGAGCACACAGAGTCCCTGTACATTGTGTCTGGTCCTAGTTATGTAGCCTGGGAGCACACAGAGTCCCTGTATATTGTATCTGGTCCTAGTTATGTAGCCTGGGAGCACACAGAGTCCCTGTACATTGTGTCTGGTCCTAGTTATGTAGACTGGGAGCACACAGAGTCCCTGTACATTGTGTCTGGTCCTAGTTATGTAGCCTGGGAGCACACAGAGTCCCTGTACATTGTGTCTGGTCCTAGTTATGTAGCCTGGGAGCACACAGAGTCCCTGTACATTGTGTCTGGTCCTAGTTATGTAGCCTGTGAGCACACTGTCACACCCTGACCATAGTTTGCTTTGTATGTTTCTATGTTTTGGTTGGTCAGGGTGTGATCTGGGTGGGCATTCTACGTTACATGTCTAGTTTGTCTAGTTCTATGTTTGGCCTGATATGGTTCTCAATCAGAGGCAGGTGTTAGTCATTGGCTCTGATTGGGAACCATATTTAGGTAGCCTGTTTGGTGTTGGGTTTTGTGGGTGATTGTTCCTGTCTCTGTGTTTGCACCAGATAGGACTGTTTTAGGTTTTCGCACGTTTGTTGTATTGTTAGTTTATTCATGTACAGTTTCTTTATTCAAGTACCATGAATAACCACCACGCTGCGTTTTGGTCCGCCTCTCCTTCACCACAAGATAACCGTTACACACACAGAGTCCCTGTACATTGTGTCTGGTCCTAGTTATGTAGCCTGTGAGCACACAGAGTCCCTGTACATTGTATTTGGTCCTAGTTAAGTTGCCTGGGAGCACACAGAGTCCCTGTACATTGTGTCTGGTCCTGGTTATGAAGCCTGGGAGCACACAGTTAAACCTTGTTACTTCTGAGTCTGTAGTATTATTGGATTTGCCTCATTTTCTCTCCTGTCCTCTGTGTGCTCAGTGGTGAAGGTTAATGATTTCTGAATGGGATCTCCTAGAGCAGACTCGGAGCTCTTAGTACTATGTGTGTGTGTGTGTGTGTGCGTGTGTTTGTGTTTTCTATTATCAGTGTCCCAGAGATGAAGGATTGGAATGGCAGATATTGAGAGGGAGAAAGCAGAGAAAATGGACACTTGTGAAGAGAGAGAGGGATATAAGAGGAGAGAAGAAGAACCATAGTAAAGGTCTCTCTCTCCTTTCCAGTTCAGTGCCACTTTCACCAAGCATGCAGCAACTGTCATCCCCTGACATCAACAGACTCACTAGCAGAGTGTCAGACACAAACACACACACACACACACACATATACACACACACACACATAGACACACACACACACACATAGACACACACACACACAAACACACACAAACACACACAATATGCCACAATAATTTCTATTTCCTCCTCTTTCACACAGAGCTGACTCTGTGAATGTTCTGTCACTGATCAATACAAATGGGGAGACAGAATGGAAGGAAAGGCAGAGAGAAGGAGATGGGAGATCTCAACTTTGTCACTTTTCAAACCTGAACAATTAAACAGAACTGGTGATGAGAAGAACGAAAACAGATTGGAGACGGACGGACAGACAGGTGGACGGACAGACGGACAGACAGGTGGGTGGGCGGACGGACGGACAGACAGGTGGGCGGACAGACAGACAGACAGGTGGGTGGACAGACAGACAGGTGGGCGGACAGACAGACAGGTGGGCGGACAGACGGACAGACGGGTGGGTGGACGGACGGACGGACAGACAGACAGGTGGACGGACGGACTGATAGACAAGTGGACGGGCGGACAGACTGACAGATAGGTGGGCGGACGGACAGACAGGTGGGTGGACGGACGGATTTACAGACAGGTGGGCGGACAGACAGACAGGTGGGCGGACAGACAGACAGGTGGGCGGACAGACAGACAGGTGGACGGACGGACGGATAGACAGGTGGGTGGACGGACGGACGGACAGACAGGTGGGCGGACCGACGGTCAGATGGGTGGACGGACAGACAGGTGGGTGGACGGACGGACAGGTGAACGGGTGGACGGACAGGTGGGCGGGCGGATGGGCTGAAAGACCGACTGACAGGCAAACGGGTGGACGGACTGGCAGACGGGTGGGCGGACGGACTAATGGACAGTCTTACAGGCGGCCGGCAGACAGGCGGTTGGACGAGTGGGTGGGTGGACAGACGGACTGACGGACGGACTGACAGAACAGTTCATTTATAACTTGACCTTAGCTTCCTACCGAACCAACATTTTGGAGATTAGGGGCGTATCCACAAAGCCTATCAGAATAGAACATTTGCTTGTAACTGCTGAGAACAGAGACATTATACTCAGGACAGAGACATTATACTCAGGACAGAGACATTATACTCAGGACAGAGACATTATACTCAGAACAGAGACATTTCACTCCTACACTTTTGGGTCAAAATAAAAGCTATGCATAAAGCCGCTTTACTCATAAGAGTCTCACCTAGTCGACAGATATTTAGGTGACATCGTGAGCTGTTCTTACCAGCAGGTGTCTTGATAATATTAAGATCAGTCACTTTCCTGAAATTTGTTGAAAGAATGTTTGGATATTTCCATATGATCTCTAGACCTACTGTACATGCTGTTGATTATTTAATGAACCCACATCCTCTTATTTCAAGTTCACCCTTTGGAGCGCAATATCACTTTATTAAAAACATCTATGCATATCCTGGTTCATGACTATAAGTCGGGCAATGGAAGGCATCTAGGGCCTATGTTAACTTTGATTGTGTTTGATAAAAATGTTAGATATTTCAAACATTCTATTCAGAAATATCGGCAAACTATCGGCAAAATACCTCAAACTGTCGTGATGACCAGCGGAGATAAACTTGTTAGAGTTGATTTTACTCCTGGCTCAGACTTTGTCTGGGCAGTGTCCTTACACCTACTGCTAAAACCTACTCTGAGCTGGGAATTGTCTTAAAACAGGATTTAACTGGATTCCCAGAACCTTTTTTTGAGATGCTTTGTGGATCTGGGCCCTGTTGGTAGAGCTGTGGGGTTCAACAATCCATCCTCCCTGCCAACCATCAGATACACACAGACAGCTACTTAGCAGGAGGGAGGATAATGTTCTGTGTGTGTGTGTGTGTGTGTGTGTGTGTGTGTGTGTGTGTGTGTGTGTGTGTGTGTGTGTGTGTGTGTGTGTGTGTGTGTGCGTGTGCATGTGTGTCTGTGCGTGTGCGTGTGCGTGCGTGTGCCAATAATCTCAGGCTCATTCTCAGGACTGTCTGTTGCGCTCCCAACCAGCTCTCAAAGTCTCACATCAGTGGGACTGTGTTTCTCAAACATTCAATTTAGAAAGTTGTTCCAAACGTCAATTTTCAAAGTGTTTAAGGTTCAGTACAGGCATTAACTCAGATTTTTTAAAGGTTTGCGATAGGCTTAAAGCAAAAACATCAAAAACAACTTCAATCACTAGATTTGAACTTTCAACCTTAGGAATCAGAGGCAGATGCTAATGGCTAGCCACCATCCCTGCCTAGCAAAACCGAAACCTTCTTGACGGTAGCAGAGCTCACTGTTGCCCCTAGTGGCCGGTTTCCACCTCATCTCCCAGCGTCCTAAGACATGGATGGACATCAAATACTGACTTATATCACGGGTGACCTGGCTGGGACTGACTTGTATCATGGGTGACCTGCCTGGGACTGACTTGTATCACGGGTGACCTGGCTGGGACTGACTTGTATCACGGGTGAACTCATATCAAATCAAATCAAGCTCTCCAGGGCAAAGAGTGAAAACCATATTCTCCTCTTTTATCCACAGGAGTGTTCAGTGTTCAGTGAGTGTTTTACTGCCAGGCTGATTAGTTCGAACATAGTGAGGCGTGATGAGCTGTCGCTGCCGTGTATCCACACATGCCTACTCCGTGATGAGCTGTCGCTGCCGTGTATCCACACATGCCTACTCTGTGATGAGCTGTCGCTGCCGTGTATCCACACATATCTACTACGTGATGAGCTGTCGCTGCCGTGTATCCACACATGCCTACTCTGTGATGAGCTGTCTTTCCCTTGTCTCCACACATGCCTACTCCGTGATGAGCTGTCGCTGCCGTGTATCCACACATGCCTGCTCCGTGATGAGCTGTCTCTCCCGTGTATCCACACATGCCTGCTCTGTGATGAGCTGTCTCTCCCGTGTATCCACACATGCCTGCTCTGTGATGAGCTGTCTCTCCCGTGTATCCACACATGCCTGCTCTGTGATGAGCTGTCTCTCCCGTGTATCCACACATGCCTGCTCTGTGATGAGCTGTCTTTCCCTTGTCTCCACACATGCCTGCTCAGTGATGAGCTGTCTCTCCCGTGTATCCACACATGCCTGCTCCGTGATGAGCTGTCTCTCCCGTGTATCCACACATGCCTGCTCCGTGATGAGCTGTCTCTCCCGTGTATCCACACATGCCTGCTCCGTGATGAGCTGTCTCTCCCGTGTATCCACACATGCCTGCTCCGTGATGAGCTGTCTCTCCCGTGTATCCACACATGCCTGCTCTGTGATGAGCTGTCTCTCCCGTGTATCCACACATGCCTGCTCCGTGATGAGCTGTCTCTCCCGTGTCTCCACACATGCCTGCTCCGTGATGAGCTGTCTCTCCCGTGTATCCACACATGCCTGCTCCGTGATGAGCTGTCTCTCCCGTGTCTCCACACATGCCTGCTCTGTGATGAGCTGTCTCTCCCGTGTCTCCACACATGCCTGCTCTGTGATGAGCTGTCTTTCCCTTGTCTCCACACATGCCTGCTCAGTGATGAGCTGTCTCTCCCGTGTATCCACACATGCCTGCTCCGTGATGAGCTGTCTCTCCCGTGTATCCACACATGCCTGCTCCGTGATGAGCTGTCTCTCCCGTGTATCCACACATGCCTGCTCCGTGATGAGTTGTCTCTCCCGTGTATCCACACATGCCTGCTCTGTGATGAGCTGTCTCTCCCGTGTATCCACACATGCCTGCTCCTGTGTTAATAGGCTGTGATCTGTCTTAACAAAAGCCTGTCAGCGTCTCTCTGAGAGAAAGAAACAAACAAAAATAAATAGACATGAACTGACATGATACACTCACAAGAGATTAAAGGCATGAGATGGACATAATTTGTGTGTGTGTGTGCGTGCGTGTCTGATTGTTTGCGAAATCTTTGATAATGTGTATGTTTGGTCTGTGCTGTATTCAGTGAAAGTGTGTGCATGTCTTTCAGTGTGTTTGATGTGTTTTGTGTTTCTTGGTTGTCTTAGTAGATAGGATCCTGCCATGGCCGAGTTCATGGTTAAATATGATCTGCGACAACGACAACCAACACGACTGTCTGAGGAGGACTGAGGAGGACTGTCTGAGGAGGACTGTCTGAGGAGGTTTGTCTGAGGAGGACTGTCTGAGGAGGATTGTCTGAGGCGGACTGTCTGAGGCAGACTGTCTGAGGAGGACTGTCTGAGGAGGACTGTCTGAGGAGGACTGTCTGAGGAGGATTGTCTGAGGAGGACTGTCTGAGGCAGACTGTCTGAGGCGGACTGTCTGAGGCGGACTGTCTGAGGAGGACTGTCTGAGGAGGACTGTCTGAGGAGGACTGCCTGAGGAGGACTGTCTAAAGAGGACTATCTGAGGAGGACTGTCTGAGGAGGACTGTCTGAGGAGGACTGTCTGAGGAGAGAACCATAGTGGCTATTAAACTGTGTTACAGAGAGAACAGAGGGAGGGAGAGAGAGACAGGAATGGAGGGAGGTCTCAGAGAGAAGAGGGAGAAGTATCATTCTTCTTCGGCTCTTTCTTCTTCTTCTGCTTCTTTTTCTTCTTCTGCTTTTTCTTCTTCTTCTGCTTCTTTTTCTTCTTCTGCTTTTCTTCTTCTTCTGCTTCTTTTTCTTCTTCTGCTTTTCTTCTTCTTCTGCTTTTCTTCTTCTTCTGCTTTTCTTCTTCTTCTGCTTCTTTTTCTTCTTCTTCTGCTTCTTTTTCTTCTTCTGCTTTTCTTCTTCTTCTGCTTCTTTTTCTTCTTCTGCTTCTTTTTCTTCTTCTGCTTCTTTTTCTTCTTCTGCTTTTCTTCTTCTTCAGCTTCTTTTTCTTCTTCTGCTTTTCTTCTTCTTCTGCTTCTTTTTCTTCTTCTGCTTCTTTTTCTTCTTCTGATTTTCTTCTTCTTCTGCTTCTTTTTCTTCTTCTGCTTCTTTTTCTTCTTCTGCTTCTTTTTCTTCTTCTGCTTTTCTTCTTCTTCTGCTTTTCTTCTTCTTCTGCTTCTTTTTCTTCTTCTGCTTCTTTTTCTTCTTCTGCTTTTCTTCTTCTTCTGCTTCTTTTTCTTCTTCTGCTTTTCTTCTTCTTCTGCTTTTCTTCTTCTTCTGCTTTTCTTCTTCTTCTGCTTTTCTTCTTCTTCTGCATTTTCTTCTTCTTCTGCTTCTTTTTCTTCTTCTGCTTTTCTTCTTCTTCTGCTTCTTTTTCTTCTTCTGCTTTTCTTCTTCTTCTGCTTTTCTTCTTCTTCTGCTTTTCTTCTTCTTCTGCTTCTTTTTCTTCTTCTTCTGATTCTTTTTCTTCTTCTGCTTTTCTTCTTCTTCTGCTTCTTTTTCTTCTTCTGCTTCTTTTTCTTCTTCTGATTTTCTTCTTCTTCTGCTTCTTTTTCTTCTTCTGCTTCTTTTTCTTCTTCTGCTTCTTTTTCTTCTTCTGCTTTTCTTCTTCTTCTGCTTTTCTTCTTCTTCTGCTTCTTTTTCTTCTTCTGCTTCTTTTTCTTCTTCTGCTTTTCTTCTTCTTCTGCTTCTTTTTCTTCTTCTGCTTTTCTTCTTCTTCTGCTTCTTTTTCTTCTTCTGCTTCTTTTTCTTCTTCTGATTTTCTTCTTCTTCTGCTTCTTTTTCTTCTTCTGCTTTTCTTCTTCTTCTGCTTTTCTTCTTCTTCTGCTTCTTTTTCTTCTTCTTCTGCTTCTTTTTCTTCTTCTGCTTTTCTTCTTCTTCTGCTTCTTTTTCTTCTTCTGCTTCTTTTTCTTCTTCTGCTTCTTTTTCTTCTTCTGCTTTTCTTCTTCTTCTGCTTCTTTTTCTTCTTCTGCTTTTCTTCTTCTTCTGCTTCTTTTTCTTCTTCTGCTTCTTTTTCTTCTTCTGATTTTCTTCTTCTTCTGCTTCTTTTTCTTCTTCTGCTTCTTTTTCTTCTTCTGCTTCTTTTTCTTCTTCTGCTTTTCTTCTTCTTCTGCTTTTCTTCTTCTTCTGCCTCTTTTTCTTCTTCTGCTTCTTTTTCTTCTTCTGCTTTTCTTCTTCTTCTGCTTCTTTTTCTTCTTCTGCTTTTCTTCTTCTTCTGCTTTTCTTCTTCTTCTGCTTTTCTTCTTCTTCTGCTTTTCTTCTTCTTCTGCTTTTCTTCTTCTTCTTCTGCTTATTTTTCTTCTTCTGCTTTTCTTCTTCTTCTGCTTCTTTTTCTTCTTCTGCTTTTCTTCTTCTTCTGCTTTTCTTCTTCTTCTGCTTTTCTTCTTCTTCTGCTTCTTTTTCTTCTTCTTCTGCTTCTTTTTCTTCTTCTGATTTTCTTCTTCTTCTGCTTCTTTTTCTTCTTCTGCTTCTTTTTCTTCTTCTGATTTTCTTCTTCTTCTGCTTCTTTTTCTTCTTCTGCTTCTTTTTCTTCTTCTGCTTCTTTTTCTTCTTCTGCTTTTCTTCTTCTTCTGCTTTTCTTCTTCTTCTGCTTCTTTTTCATCTTCTGCTTCTTTTTCTTCTTCTGCTTTTCTTCTTCTTCTGCTTCTTTTTCTTCTTCTGCTTTTCTTCTTCTTCTGCTTCTTTTTCTTCTTCTGCTTCTTTTTCTTCTTCTGATTTTCTTCTTCTTCTGCTTCTTTTTCTTCTTCTGCTTCTTTTTCTTCTTCTGCTTCTTTTTCTTCTTCTGCTTTTCTTCTTCTTCTGCTTTTCTTCTTCTTCTGCTTCTTTTTCTTCTTCTGCTTCTTTTTCTTCTTCTGCTTTTCTTCTTCTTCTGCTTCTTTTTCTTCTTCTGCTTTTCTTCTTCTTCTGCTTTTCTTCTTCTTCTGCTTCTTTTTCTTCTTCTTCTTCTTTTTCTTCTTCTGATTTTCTTCTTCTTCTGCTTCTTTTTCTTCTTCTGCTTCTTTTTCTTCTTCTGCTTCTTTTTCTTCTTCTGCTTTTCTTCTTCTTCTGCTTTTCTTCTTCTTCTGCTTCTTTTTCTTCTTCTGCTTCTTTTTCTTCTTCTGCTTTTCTTCTTCTTCTGCTTCTTTTTCTTCTTCTGATTTTCTTCTTCTTCTGCTTCTTTTTCTTCTTCTGCTTCTTTTTCTTCTTCTGCTTCTTTTTCTTCTTCTGCTTTTCTTCTTCTTCTGCTTTTCTTGTTCTTCTGCTTCTTTTTCTTCTTCTGCTTCTTTTTCTTCTTCTGCTTTTCTTCTTCTTCTGCTTCTTTTTCTTCTTCTGCTTTTCTTCTTCTTCTGCTTTTCTTCTTCTGCTTCTTTTTCTTCTTCTGCTTTTCTTCTTCTTCTGCTTCTTTTTCTTCTTCTGCTTTTCTTCTTCTTCTGCTTCTTTTTCTTCTTCTGCTTCTTTTTCTTATTCTTCTGCTTCTTTTTCTTCTTCTGCTTTTCTTCTTCTTCTGCTTATTTTTCTTCTTCTGCTTCTTTTTCTTCTTCTGCTTCTTTTTCTTCTTCTGCTTTTCTTCTTCTTCTGCTTCTTTTTCTTCTTCTGCCTCTTTTTCTTCTTCTTCTGCTTCTTTTTCTTCTTCTGCTTTTCTTCTTCTTCTGCTTCTTTTTCTTCTTCTGCTTCTTTTTCTTCTTCTGCTTTTCTTCTTCTTCTGCTTCTTTTTCTTCTTCTGCTTCTTTTTTTTCTTCTGCTTTTTCTTCTTCTTTTTCCTACAACTGTAGGTCTCCCACTAACGTCCATTGAGGAAGAGGTAGGTCTGTTGCTCTGTGGAGAAATGTTCCAACAACATAATAGTACCAAACATTTCGTGTTTTGCTAACTAACTATTGATTTGTAGAAGGATTGAAACATGTTGTTTTTGAACATGCCACTGTTATTGTTATACTATACAGTCATACAGTATATTATCTGTTCATCAACATGAGGGGCTGATTAATCTCTGGACACACACACACACACATACACACACACACACACACACACACACACATGAACGCACATGCACGCACACACACACACACACAAACGTACACATAAGCACACACACACAGGCATGCACTATGCATTCACACATACAAGAGTTCATCAGAGCTGGTCCTGTGGTGTTGAGTGGTTCTGTGTAAATTGAAATGTTTCCGTTAATGAGATATTAAATCATATTTTTTCCATTATTCTCTCTAATTACATACAGCAGTCACAAGTGACAATTGTCACGAAGAACCAATTTACAAGAACACGCAAATTAATTTTAGAGAGAGAGGGAGAGAGGGAGAGGGAGAGGGAGAGGGAGAGGGAGAGGGAGGGAGAGAGAGAGGGGGAGAGGGAGAGAATCATAAAGGACAATGGAGAACAGGAGATGAAAGGATGTACAGAGGCTGATTTAAAAAGCTAAGAGTTCATGAAAAAAAAAGTATAATATATGAAGGCAACAGAGAAAGAAAGAGGTAAGATATAAGAATGTGATGAAAATAGAGAGACAGAGTAAGACTGAGACTGAGAGAGACAGAGACAGAGAAAGACTGAGACTGAGAGAGACAGAGAAAGACTGAGACTGAGAGAGACAGAGTAAGACTGAGACTGAGAGAGACAGAGAAAGACTGAGACTGAGAGAAACAGAGAAAGACTGAGACTGAGAGAGACAGAGACAGAGAAAGACTGAGACTGAGAGAGACAGAGAAAGACTGAGACTGAGAGAGACAGAGTAAGACTGAGACTGAGAGAGACAGAGAACGACTGAGACTGAGAGAGACAGAGAAAGACTGAGACTGAGAGAGACAGAGAAAGACTGAGACTGAGAGAGACAGAGAAAGACTGAGACTGAGAGAGACAGAGAAAGACTGAGACTGAGAGAGACAGAGACAGAGAAAGACTGAGACTGAGAGAGACAGAGAAAGACTGAGACCGAGAGAGACAGAGTAAGACTGAGACTGAGAGAGACAGAGAACGACTGAGACTGAGAGAGACAGAGAAAGACTGAGACTGAGAGAGACAGAGAAAGATAGAAACAGAGAGAGACAAAGACAGAGAGAGACACAGAGAGAGAGAGAGACAGAGAGATAGAAACAGAGAGAGAAAGATATGCTCAGATTCACTGGTGCAAATCTCCAATTGGCTTTATTAAAACTGTTTAATTTGATCCTGAGTGTAGGTTATTTCCCTGACATCTGGAATCAAGGACTCATAACCCCAATCTTTAAAAACGGAGACAAATGTGACCCTAACAATTACAGAGGCATTTGTGTGAACAGTAACCTGGGGAAGGTTTTCTGTAGTATTATAAATGTAAGAGTTCTCAACTTCTTTAATAAGCACAATGTCTTGAGTAAAAGACAAATTGGATTCATACAAAAACATCGGACAACTGATCATATTTACACCCTACACACCCTGATAGATAAACATGTCCACCAAAATAATACCAAAACATACACTTGCTTTATCGACTTCCAAAAAGCATTTGATTCTATTTGGCATACAGGACTGTTCTACAAAGTTATTGAAAGTGGTGTAGGGGGTAAAACATATGACATAATTAAATCAATGTATACTGGCAATATGTGCAGCATTAAAATTGGTAAGAAAATAACTGAATTCTTTAACCAGGGGTGGGGCCTTCGTCATGGTTGCAATCTGAGCCCTGCACTCTTCAATATTTACATCAACGAATTGGCCACTATTCTAGAAAATTCCTCAACCCCTGGTGTTAGTCTCCATAATCCAGAGGTTAAATGCCTGCTCTTCGCAGATGACCTATGCCTGCTGTCACCCACAGCACATGGCCTACAGCAGAGCCTGGACCTGCTAGAGCAGTACTGCCAGTACTGGCAGTAAACCCCAAAGTAAACCCCAAAACGACTAAAATAATGATTTTCTAGAGAAGATCCAGATCTCAGGGAATTAGACCAAAGTTCTCAATTTGTACAAAATATATAGAGTACTGCACACACTACAACGACTTAGGTTTAAAAACAAGCTCAACTGGACACCTAAATGATGCAGTGTCATTGAACCAATTGCACTTCATGGCAGCACAGTGTGGAGACCACTTCCAAACAAGATTCCACCCAATGGGACAAACACTCCATTGAAACCCTGCATGTAGAGTTCTGTAAGATTCTCCTACATGTTTAGAAGAAAATTACAAACAATGCATGCAGGGCAGAATTAGGCCAATATCCACTAATAATAAAAACTTTAAAAAAGAGCAATTAAGTTTTGGAAACATCTAAAATACAGTGACCCCCTCTCATATCATTACCAAGCCCTGCAAGAGCTGAGCAAAGAAAAGAGTCCCCTCATCCAGCTGGTCCTGGGGCTGAGTTCACAAATCTGTTCAACTAACACACTGAAGCCTCAGGACCAGAACATCCCATCAATCAGAATAAAACAAATTACAGCACAATCATAACAAAACTACATCATCTATGGGAAACACAAGTACAAAGCAAAATGCATTGGTATCTGGCCTTAAATCGACAGTTACACCACTATTTGACCATGGTTACTGATCAAAACCTGAGAAAAACCTTGACAAAGTACAGGCTCAGTGAGCACAGCCTTGCCATTGAGAAGGGTAGACAGAGAAAAACCTGGCTCCCTGTAGAGGAAAGGCTGTGCAACCACTGCACCACAGCAGAACCTGTCTCCCTGTAGAGGAAAGGCTGTACAACCACTGCACCACAGCAGAACCTGAGACAGAGCTGCATTTCCTGACAAAATGTAAAAAATATAAAACGATTAGAGAGTGTCATTTCCCCAAATTTGAAACCCTTATTCAAGGTTTCAAAGACCTCTCTGATGAGAGTAGGCTTCCCGTCCTGTTGGGGGAGGACGCAGAGAGCTGTGGGTTGGCAGAGCACTACATTGCTGCTTCTGTCACGTTCTGACCTTTATTTCCTTTGTTTTGTCTTTATTTAGTATGGTCAGGGCGTGAGTTGGGGTGGGCAGTCTATGTTTGTGTTTCTAGGTTTTTTCTCTTTCTGTGTTTGGCCTGATATGGTTCTCGATCAGAGGCAGCTGATTATCGTTGTCCCTGTTTGAGAACCATATTTAGGTAGCCTGGGTTTCACTGTTGGTTAGTGGGTGTTTGTTTCCGTGTGAGTGTTTTTCGCCACACGGTACTGTTTCGGTTTGGTTTATTTCACGTTATCGTATATTGTTTTGTATTTCATATTGTTCAGTGTTTTTCTTATTAAAATCGTCATGAACACTTACCACGCCACATCTTGGTCCGATCTTTACTTCTCCTCAGACGAAGAGGAGGAAATCTGCCCTTACAGATTGCCATAAGATGATGGACAGTATGCTTATTGTTATTGTCTATTGAATGGATATTATTACCCTTGATTATTGTTGTTACTGATTGTCCCATTTTCAATCTTGATTATTACTATTTGAATTATGTTAATATCGTAAATGAATCACTTAATATCTTCGGCAATATGTACATTGTTACATCAGGCCGATGAAACAAATGGGATTTAATTTGAGAGAGAGAGCGAGAGAGAGAGCGATTTAAATAATCTTTATTATCTTTAATCTTTATTTATTGGGCCCACCACACAATAAATACTCATACAAAACCACAGTTACACGTCAATTAAAAACACAACTCTAATTCCTCCTCCACAGTAACAAAACACAACAGCCTCTGAATACCCCATATACTCAAAAACAGATCAATATTGTTGACAAGTTTATAATAGGCAAACTCAACCCTTAGTCTCGCTGCCAACATTCCCTCCAGCATTCCCACCACATCCACAGACCCCTGTCCCCGAATACTGTTCTTTCGGGTCTTCCATATTGCTAATTTTGCTGCCCCTAACACAAAAATAAGCAACACAACTACACCCTTTTGACTGAACCTGTACTTTGGCCCAAATATATACAGTTGGGAAGAGAAAACCTCTCCCAACGTTGAGAACCAATCAGTGATCAGTTCAATCATCCCGACCAACCTGGGACACAGTAAAAACAGATGTGCTAGAGATTCAGACTCGGCACAGAATGGACACCCCTCCCCAACAGTAGGGTTCAGGTGTACCAGACACAGAATGGACACCCCTCCCCAAAAGTAGGGTCCAGGTGTACCAGATGCATGTTGGTGGCCATAGCTCCATGTATTATCCTCCATTGGAGGTCAGCTGTCCTCTTATCAATAGGCAGTTTGTATAATGATCGCCAACAGCCTTTTGGAGAGGCACCTGGACCAAGCACACCCGCCCACCTCATCGATTTTTCCCCTTCCAGGGAAGAGGCATTGGACATCTTTACACATATTCTGTACATGGCCTTCTTTCCCACCTCCTTGAACTCCCCTAGCTCCGGGGTATCGGAGCAACAGCAGTAATACATTTCCTCAAGTGAAACCGCTTCTTCTCACTCAGCTGGTCTAACCCCACCGTCTTCTGTAACATCACAGCTGACCTCACAAACTTATCAACATCAAAATAATCTGCCAATTTGACAGATTTCCCAAAAGTCTGATCCAGAAACTAATTTACCTCCTCTAGATCATAAACTGAGTCCTGATCCTTCTCCTGATCCTAAGCTGAGACCACAGACAACTGACTCCCCTCTACCACATCCCTTTCAACACTCCCCACTTGCACCTCATCACTCGTACCAGGCATCTCCTCCACTACCTGGGAGACTATCCTCACCTGAACATCATTACTCATAGTGGGCATCTCCTCCACTAACTGGGAGCCTAGCTCCACATGAACCCCACCACTCGTAGTGGGCATCTCCTCCACTACCTGGGAGCCTAGCTCCACATGAACCCCAGCACTCGTACCAGACATCTCCTCCACTACCTGGGAGACTATCCTCACCTGAACATCATTACTCGTAGTGGGCATCTCCTCCACTACCAGGGAGTCTAGCTCCGCATGAACCCCAGCACTCGTAGTGGGCATCTCCTCCACTACCTGGGAGCCTAGCTCCACATGAAAACCCTCCTGTACCTCATTACTCATAGAGGGCATGTCCTCCACTACCAGGGAGTCTAGCTCCACATGAACCCCATCACTCATAGTGGGCATCTCCTCCACTCCCTGGGAGCCTAGCTCCACATGAACCCCCTCCTGTACCCCGTTACTCATAGTGGGCATCTCCTCCACTACCTGGGAGCCTAGCTCCACATGAACCCCCTCCTTTACCCCAGCATTCGTAGTGGGCACCTCCTCCACTACCTGGGAGCCTAGCTCCACATGAACCCCCTCCTGTACCCCGTTACTCGTAGTGGGCATCTCCTCCACTACCTGGGAGCCTAGCTCCACATGAACCCCCTCTTTACCCCAGCATTCGTAGTGGGCACCTCCTCCACTACCTGGGAGCCTAGCTCCACATGAACCCCCTCCTTTACCCCAGCACTTGTACTGGGCACCTGCTCACCAGTCCGAGGAACTGGCTCTTCAGATACATCCGTACCTTCTACAACAATACTTTTCTGCAGCATAACATTTCCCTCTAATACAAGTTGCAACCCCGTGCCCTCAACACGGATAACTTGTTCCTAAGCAACTTTTGGCTGCTCTACCGCTGTCGGTCCACCTCTCCCTACATCAGTGGGCCCAGGCGTTAAGATAACCACCTGCGCCCCTCACTCCGCCTTCTCCCTTTTCGGTTAAGCATGTCACTTATGGCCAACATCCCCACACTCAAAACACCGTTGACTACCCGTACTAGCATAAACCATATACATTCTACTGTCATAATGACTCTTTAAATGATAACTCCAAAGTCTGCTCCGGTGAGTCCAAAAACATAAACACCTGTCGCCGAAATCACCTGTTTCAACGCCGGGTGTTTGCAACCCAACGGGACAACCTTAATTGAACTGGCGAACTTCCCAAAGCGCAATAACTCGCGCTCCAATAGCTCATTGGGAATAAACGGTGGTACATTTGAAATCGTTACCCTGGTTGATGGATAAAAAAGCTACTCGAGAGTTACTTTAATAAACATCCCTTTAAGAAGTACGCCATGCTCAACCATCCGATCAACAAGATGGTCTTCTTTAAGAAGTACGCCATGCTCAACAAGATGGTCTTCTTTAAGAAGTACACCATGCTCAACAAGA
>NC_092170.1:36484667-36487167 GCF_045791955.1 Oncorhynchus clarkii lewisi
AGAGATAGGAGAGAGAGAACGAGAGAGACAGACAGAGAGTGAGAGAGGGAGAGAGAAAGAGAGAAAGAGAGAGGGAGCAATTAAATTCAGAAAAAGAGAGAGGAGAGAGAGAGAGAGAGAGAGAGAGAGAGAGAGAGAGAAGAAGAAGAGAAAAAGTGAGAGACAGAAAAATAGAGAGAAGAGAGAGAGAGAGAAAGACAGAAAGAGAGAGAGAAGGAAAGAGCGCGAGAGAGAGCGAGAGAGCGAGAGAGAGATGAAAGAAAGAGGGAGAGAGAGAGCGAGACAGAGGAAAAAAGAGAGGAGAGAGAGAGAAAAAGAGAAAGAAAGAAGAGAGAGAGAAAAAAAAAGAAAGAAAGAGGAGAGGAGAGAGAATAACCAATATTTTTTTAAGGAAATAGCCTAGTGCGTATAGGCTACTCCAAATGTGAAGCACTCTTTTATAATCTATTTCAATACAGGGCTGGGGGCAGGAGAGAGGGAGGTGGGGGGAGGAGAGAAGGAGGTGGGGAAGGAGAGAGGGAGGTGGGGGAGGAGAGAGGGAGGTGGGGGAGGAGAGAGGGAGGTGGGGGGAGGAGAGAGGGAGGAGGGGGAGGGGAGAAGGAGGTGGGGGAGGAGAGAAGGAGGTGGGGGAGGAGAGTGAGTGGAGGGGGGATAAGGAGGTGGGGGGAGGAGAGAGGGAGGTGGGGGAGGAGAGAAGGAGGTGGGGGAGGAGAGAAGGAGGTGGGGGGAGGAGAGAAGGAGGTGGGGGAGGAGAGAAGATGGTGGGGGGAGGAGAGAGGGAGGTGGGGGAGGAGAGAAGGAGGTGGAGGAGGAGAGAGGGAGGTGGAGGAGGAGAGAAGGAGGTGGGGAGGGGAGAAGGAGGTGGGGGAGGAGAGAGGGAAGTGGGGGAGGAGCGAAGGAGGTGGGGGAGGAGAGAAGGAGGTGGGGGAGGAGAGAAGGAGATGGGGGAGGAGAGAGTGAGGTGGGGGAGGAGAGAGGGATTTGGGGGAGGAGAGAAGGAGGTGGGGGGAGGAGAGAGGGAGGTGGGGGAGGAGAGAAGGAGGTGGGGGAGGAGAGAAGGAGGTGGGGGAGGAGAGAAGGAGGTGGGGGGAGGAGAGAGGGGGGAGGAGAGAAGGAGGTGGGGGAGGAGAGATTGATTTGGAGGAGGAGAGAAGGAGGTGGGGGGAGGAGAGAGGGAGGTGGGGGAGGAGAGAAGGAGGTGGGGGAGTAGAGAAGGAGGTGGGGGAGGAGAGAAGGAGGTGGGGGGAGGAGAGAGGGAGGTGGGGGAGGAGAGAGGGAGGTAGGGGAGGAGAGAAGGAGGTGGGGGGAGGAGAGAGGGAGGTGGGGGAGGAGAGAGGGAGGTAGGGGAGGAGAGAAGGAGGTGGGGGAGGAGAGAAGGAGGTGGGGGAGGAGAGAAGGAGGTGGGGGGAGGAGAGAAGGAGGTGGGGGGAGGAGAGAGGGAGTTGGGGGAGGAGAGGAGGTGGGGGAGGAGAGAGGGAGTTGGAGGAGGAGAGAAGGAGGTGGGGGAGGAGAGAGGGAGGTGGGGGAGGAGAGAGGGAGGAGAGAGGGAGGTGGGGGAGGAGAGAAGGAGGTGGGGGAGGAGAGAAGGAGGTGGGGGGAGGAGAGAAGGAGGTGGGGGGAGGAGAGAGGGAGTTGGGGGAGGAGAGAAGGAGGTGGGGGAGGAGAGAAGGAGTTGGAGGAGGAGAGAAGGAGGTGGGGGAGGAGAGAGGGAGGTGGGGGAGGAGAGAGGGAGGAGAGAGGGAGGTGGGGGAGGAGAGAGGGAGGTGGGGGGGGCGAGGAGAAGAGGAGCGAAGGCTTGGTTGTTGAAAAAGCAGGCGCCACAAACCACACACACACACACACACACACACACACACCTTCTCCCAATCTTTGTGTGTGTGCTTCCAATAATAGTCCGTATGAATGTGGTGAGTTGTGGCACCTGGAAGACAAGATGGTTTTAATCTGTATTCTGCTATCTATCTGTCAGAGGTACTATCGCTTGTGTGTGTGTCTTTGTGTGGTGTGTGTGTCTTTGTGTGAGTTGTTGTGTTTGTGGTGTGGGGTGTGTCTGTGTGTGTGTGTGTGTGAGCTTGTGTGTGTGTGCGCGTGTGTGTTCGTGTGTGTGTGTGTGTGTGTGTCTGTGTGTGTGTGTGTGTCTGTGTGTGTGTGTGTGTGTGTGTGTGTGAGCGTGTGTGTGTGTGTGTGTGTGTGTGAGCGTGTGTGTGTGCGCGCGTGTGTGTTCGTGTGTGTGTGTGTGTGTGTGTGTGTGTCTGTGCGTGAGCGATAAAGAGTGTGAGCTCATGTGTGTCACATCGACTGATGTAGATGCGTTACACACTATAATTGCTATACAACCCATTTCTCAGTCTTTTGACATGGGCATAAACCAGGACGTGGCTGAAACATGATCATTCAAACTCACAGCCAACTTTGTCAAAACACAACAGTTTGTTTAGGTAGCCAATTGCTTTCAAGACGTTATTATTCAGTCAACTCAGATATGCTGTCATCAAAGCAA
>NC_092170.1:36492167-36507167 GCF_045791955.1 Oncorhynchus clarkii lewisi
GAACTGAGTAAAATGATTGTGTTTTCAATTCATGTATCACTTCATTTACTTACCTTTCTCTCTATCTATCTCTCACTCCATCTGTCTTCCCCTCTCTCTCGTCATTCACAGCCAGGTTCGGTTAAACCTCGACACAGGAACTAACACTAGAATTGTCACGGTTCTTCTGCTGTGTTGCTACCATCTATCACTGAGAAAACACACACAAACAGATCAAAACAAACACACCAACAGAGATCAGCTCTCCTTCTCTTCAGGTTCAAGGAACACATGCTGTTAATCAACCTGTTACCTGTAGGTCTGTTCTGATAACACTGTGTTCCTGTAAGAGATGTTACCTGTAGGTCTGGTCTGATAACACTGTGTTCCTGTAAGAGATGTTACCTGTAGGTCTGTTCTGATAACACTGTGTTCCTGTAAGAGATGTTACCTGTAGGTCTGTTCTGATAACACTGTGTTCCTGTAAGAGATGTTACCTGTAGGTCTGTTCTGATAACACTGTTCCTGTAAGACATGTTACCTGTAGGTCTGTTCTGATAACACTGTTCCTGTAAGAGATGTTACCTGTAGGTCTGTTCTGATAACACTGTGTTCCTGTAAGACATGTTACCTGTAGGTCTGTTCTGATAACACTGTTCCTGTAAGAGATGTTACCTGTAGGTCTGTTCTGATAGCAGGTGTAGCTCTCCACCTGGTCACTGATGAAACACAGTAAAAACACCCAAACGTGGAAGTTAGGGGACATCCGGTGGCGACCATTTCAAGAAAAAACAGAAGATAGATCAAATTGTAGGTGGAATCCTCTACCTCTGTCAATCCAGCTGCTGGTTCTGCAACCCTCTTGACTCCCGCCTCATTCCGTTGCCCAACATTCTGAAGTTGGAGACAACACGTATTAAACTGTTAGGGGGGAAGCGACTCAGAAAGAGAGTAACATGGTTATAATGATGCTGTCTGGGGAACAATGACCTGGGAGTGTGTCTGGTTTCATTTGCTCACCATTTATTGGATTTGCGTCATTTAATGTTGACAACATACAAACTCACTAATTATCTAAGCAAAAAATGTTTTGTGTATCAGCCTGGGTGGATGTATTAGCCTGGGTGGATTTATCAGCCTGGGTGGATGTATCAGCCTGGGTGGATGTATCAGCCTGGGTGGATTTATCAGCCTGGGTGGATTTATCAGCCTGGGTGCGATTTATCAGCCTGGGTGGATTTATCGGCCTGGGTGTGTGTGTGCATATGTCTCTCTCACCCTCCATCTCACTACCCACAGTGTTCAGGTATCTCTTCATCTCACTACCCATATTATTCAGGTATCTCTCATCTCACTACTCATATTATTCAGGTATCTCTTCATCTCACTACCCATTTTATTATTCAGGTATCTCTCATCTCATTACCCATATTATTCAGGTATCTCTCCATCCACTACCCATATTATTCAGGTATCTCTCCATCTCACTACCCATATTATTCAGGTATCTCTTCATCTCACCACCCATTTTATTATTCAGGTATCTCTTCATCTCACTACCCATATTATTCAGGTATCTCTCCATTTCACTACCCATATTATTCAGGTATCTCTCATCTCACTACCCATATTATTCAGGTATCTCTCCATTTCACTACCCATATTATTTTGGTGCGTGTGTGTGGTTGAGGATCTTAATAAGCCTGTAGCGTATACAGGAGCCGCCTGGGAAAAGCTGAGACATCATCTGGCCTCAGCTGGCCAATTATACATGAGAGGGAAGGATGGCATCGACAGGTTGGAAACAGCAGGTGTGCCCGTACACCTGCTCTTTTGCCATCCCACCAGCCTAGTGCCCTTTTGGGTGGTGGTATATATATATATATATATATAATTGTAAACAGTTTTTGTCTGTTGTTCTGAACCCACTGTCGCCAAGTCGTTGTGATATTGTCAAGTTGGCCATTTGCCTCTCCACAGCCGTACAAATAAATATTCAGAGATTTTCTTCCATCCCTAAAAAAAAGTCACCACAAAAACGAGCTGATTATCTGGATGTGTTTACGCGATGCAACTAATGCAGAGTATCAATAAAACATGTCACTTAGGCCCTAATGAACACAGTAGAACCTACAAAGTGCATCTGCGAATGGCTCAATACGTCATTATCCAAACGGGTCTGGACAGGGTTGATCTTTACGTACGGATGTTTACATACGTTGTCTTTGCACTATTTTAATCTCGTATTGTAAATAACCTTTGACATCGCTAGCTAGACACCACGCTAGCTTCCACCTCACCGCTGTTTGACTTCCCCACAGCCGGGTAACCTGGGCTTTCATAGGTGGACCTACTGAACATGTTGGGAGTATGTTCATGCTCTTGGTTTCATTCCCAATGATTTCAGGTATCTCTCATCTCACTACCCATATTATACCCCGTTTGGACCTCATTGTTAGCTGGAAAATGCCCAATGACCCACAGAATATAATAGAATCAAATTGAAAATAGTTGTATTATATTCCAGGAGTCAGATCGTTATTTATAATCACTCCAGGCCAAACAGTTTTTCAAAAGAAACAAAAATACAAAATGCTTAGAGAACAACCTGCTGGGAGAACAACCTGTTTGGAGAACAACCTGCTGGGAGAACAACCTGCTGGGAGAACAACCTGCTGGGAGAACAACCTGTTTGGAGAACAACCTGCTGGGAGAACAACCTGTTTGGAGAACAACGTGCTGGGAGAACAACCTGCTGGGAGAACAACCTGCTGGGAGAACAACCTGCTGGGAGAACAACCTGCTGGGAGAACAACCTGCTGGGAGAACAACGTGCTGGGAGAACAACCTGCTGGGAGAACAACCTGCTTGGAGAACAACCTGCTGGGAGAACAACGTGCTAGGAGAACAACCTGTTTGGTTTTCTCCAAATCATTGATTAGTTATAAGTCACGATCGTGGACCAAGATGCAGCGTGGTATGTTTCGATCCTTTTATTGGGAAGAGAAACTCAAAGAAGAAAACAATAAAGTGAAAAAACTAAACATGAAGGCTCTGGACTGCCGACACGTCGCAGGAGGCTCTGGACTGCCGACACGTCGCTGGAGGCTCTGGACTGCCGACACGTCGCTGGAGGCTATGGACTGCCGACATGTTGCTGGAGGCTCTGGACTGCCGACGGTCGCTGGAGGCTCTGGACTGCCGACGGTCGCTGGATGCTCTGGACTGCCGACGGTCGCTGGATGCTCTGGACTGGTAACCCTCGCAGGAGGCTCTGGACTGCCGACACGTCGCTGGAGGCTCTGGACTGCCGACACGTCGCTGGAGGCTCTGGACTGCCTACACGTCGCTGGAGGCTTTGACCTGCCGACACGTTGCTGGAGGCTCTGGACTGGTAACCCTCGCAGGAGGCTCTGGACTGCCGACGGTCGCTGGAGGCTCTGGACTGCTGACATTCGCTGGATGCTCTGGACTGGTAACCCTCGCAGGAGGCTCTGGACTGCCGACGGTCGCTGGATGCTCTGGACTGCCGACACGTTGCTGGGAAGAGAAACTCAAAGAAGAAAACAATAAAGTGAAAAAACAAAACATGAAGGCTCTGGACTGCCGATACGTCGCAGGAGGCTCTGGACTGCCGACACGTCGCTGGAGGCTCTGGACTGCCGACACGTCGCTGGAGGCTCTGGACTGCCGACACGTTGCTGGAGGCTCTGGACTGCCGACGGTCGCTGGAGGCTCTGGACTGCCGACGGTCGCTGGATGCTCTGGACTGCCGACGGTCGCTGGATGCTCTGGACTGGTAACCCTCGCAGGAGGCTCTGGACTGCCGACACGTCGCTGGAGGCTCTGGACTGCCGACATGTCGCTGGAGGCTCTGGACTGCCTACACGTCGCTGGAGGCTTTGACCTGCCGACACGTTGCTGGAGGCTCTGGACTGGTAACCCTCGCAGGAGGCTCTGGACTGCCGACGGTCGCTGGAGGCTCTGGACTGCTGACGGTCGCTAGATGCTCTGGACTGGTAACCCTCGCAGGAGGGTCTGGACTGCCGACGGTCGCTGGATGCTCTGGACTGGTAACCCTCACAGGAGGCTCTGGACTACCGACACGTCGCTGGAGGCTCTGGACTGGTAACCCTTGCAGGAGTCTCTGGACTGCCGACACGTCGCTGGAGGCTCTGGACTGGTAACCCTCGCAGGAGGCTCTGGACTGCCGACACGTCGCTGGAGGCTCTGGACTGGTAACCCTCGCTGGAGGCTCTGGACTGCCGACCGTCGCTGGAGGTTCTGGTTTGTGGACCGTCGCTGGAGGCTCTGGACTGCGGACCGTCGCTGGAGGCTCTGGACTGCGGACCGTTGCTGGAGGCTCTGGACTGTGGATCGTTGCTGGAGGCTCTGAACTGTGGATCGTCTCAGGAGGTTCCGGAATGTGGACCGTCTCAGGAGGTTCCGGACTGTGGACCGTCTCAGGAGGTTCCGGTCTGTGGACCGTCTCAGGAGGTTCCGGTCTGTGGACCGTCTCAGGAGGTTCCGGACTGTGGACCGTCTCAGGAGGTTCCGGACTGTGGATCGTCTCAGGAGGTTCCGGACTGTGGACCGTCGTTGGAGGTTATATATTCACCTAGATAACCCACCCATAGTCACACCCCGACCTAACCAACATAGAGAATGAAAACCTCTCTATGGTCAGGGTGTGACATAATTCAGCATCAAAGTCTCGTTCACTTGGAGAGTTGATAGATTGATATACTAGCATTACAGAATATAAACCAAAGTAGAAATGTATTGGGCATGTATGGGATGGACTAGCATGGAGTCACATCAGAAGAGAGCAGGGCGTGACAAGTGTATATCAAGGTATAAAGTAGTTTAAACTAGTGTTCCCCTGTACCTTTAGATCAAGGTATAATGTGGAGGTCTAATATTCCCCTGTAAGGTCTTAGCAACCATTTCACAATAAAGTCTACACCTGTTGTATTCGGTTCAAATCAATAAAATGTGATTTGACTTAAGAAATAGCTGTTGCAGAGAGAGAGCTTACGGAGAGGGAGAGCGGATGGAGCGAGAGAGAAGATGAGAGAGCTGATGGAGAGAGATGGCGAGAGAGCTGATGGAGAGAGATAGATGATGGAGAAAAGAGCTGATGGAGAGAGAGAGCTGAAGGTTAGAGAGATGATGGAGAAAAGAGCTGATGGAGAGAGAGAGCTGAAGGTAAGAGAGATGATGGAGAGAAAGCTGATGTAGAGTGAGCTGATGGATAGAGAGAACTAATGGAGAGAGAGAGCTCATGGAGAGCGGTAGATGGAGAGAGAGATGCTGAAGAGAGAGAACTAACAAAGAATGAGTCGATGGTGAGGGAGAGAGAGCTGATGAAGGGAGAGAAATAATGGAGGGAGGGAGATGATGGAGAGAGAGAGATGATGGAGAGTGAGAGATATATTGGAGAGTGAGAGATCTTGGAGAGAGAAAGCTGATGACGAGAGAAAGATGATGAGACAGGAGCTGATGGAGAGAGAGAGATGATGGAGAGTGAGAGAACTAATGGACAGAGAGAGCAGATGGAGCGAGAGAGTGCTGATGGAGAGAGAGGGAGCCGAATGAGAGAGAGAGCTGATGGAGAGAGAGAGATCTGATGGAGAGAGAGAAGATGGAGAGAGAGATGATGGAGGAGATAGTTGATGGAGAGGTGAGCTGATGGAGAGAGAGAGATGATGGAGAGAGAGAGCTGATGGAGAGAAAGAGAGCTGATGGAGAGAGTTCTGATGGAGAGCGATAGATGGAAAGAGATAACCAATGGAGAGAGAGAGAGAGAGATCTGTGTGAGAGAGAACTTTGTCTTTCCAGGGAGCTCAATATAATTGTTGTGTTCCGTGTTTAGCCAGTTGACCTGGCGCACAGTTTGCTTTGATCAATATTCCTAGTCCTGTATCTGAACTCATAAGAGCCGAGTGGAGAAAGGGCTTAGTGTAGGAAAATTAATAATAGAATGTCTGTGTGTGTGTGTTTTGTGATGTGCTGTGAAGGAGACAGGCTTGGCACCAAAGACCAAAAGTGTTAATTACTTATTGATTCAATTTAGCTGATGACTCCTAAAAAGGACGAGGGTGACTGAAGCCAGAAAAGAGACAGGGTCTCTCTCTCCCTCTCTCTCTCGCTCTCTCTCTCTCTCAAAGGTGTTTGATCTTCACAGGTTGCCCTTTTCTTGTGGCAACAGGTCACATATCTTGATGCTGTGATGGCACAATGTGGTATTTCACCCAATAGATATGGATATGTGATCCGAGGGAAATATGTCTCTCTAATATGGTCATACATTTGTCAGAAGGTTAGGAAGTGTAGCTCAGTTTCAACCTCATTTTGTGGGCAGTGTGCACATAGCTTGTCTTCTCTTGAGAGCCAGGTCTGCCTTCGGCGGCCTTTGTCAATAGCAAGGCTATGCTCACTGAGTCTGTACATAGTCAAAGCTTTCCTTAAGTTTGGGTCAGTCACAGTGGTCAGGTATTCTGCCACTGTGTACTCTCTGTTTAGAGCCAAAAAGCATTCTAGTTGTCTCCGTTTTTTTGATAATCCTTTCCAATGTGTCAAGTAATTATCTTTTTGTTTTCTTGTGATTTGGTTGAGTCTAATTGTGTTGTTGTCCTCGGACTCTGTGGGGTCTGTTTGTGTTTGTGAACAGAGCCCCAGGACCAGCTTGCTTAGGGTGCTCTTCTCCAGGTTCATCTCTCTGTAGGTGATGGCTTTGTTATGGAAGATTTGGGAATCGCTTCCTTTTAGGTGGTTGGATAATTGACGGTTCTTCTCTGGATTTTGATCATTAGTGGGTATCGGCCAGTTCTGCTCTGCATGCATTATTTGGTGTTTTACGTTGTACACAGAGAATATTTTGGCAGAATTCTGCTTAGGCCGAGGTATGTATAGTTTTTTTGTGTGCTCTAGGTCAACAGTGTCTAGATGGAATTTGTAGTTGTGGTCCTGGCGACTGGACCTTTTTTAGAACACCATTATTTTTGTCTTACTGAGATTTACTGTCAGGACCCAGGTCTGACAGAATGTGTATATCCTAAAGGCATGACATGTTTTCTATGCTAGCACAAAACTGTGTCTTCCTGCTTTCTGACACTGTTTTCCTAGGAATACCCTGAAGCTGACACTGTTTCCTAGGAATACCCTGAAGCTGACACTGTTTTCCTAGGAATACCCTGAAGCTGACACTGTTTCCTAGGAATACCCTGAAGCTGACACTGTTTCCTAGGAATACCCTGAAGCTGACACTGTTTTCCTAGGAATACCCTGAAGCTGTCACTGTTTTCCTAGGAATACCCTGAAGCTGACACTGTTTCCTAGGAATACCCTGAAGCTGACACTGTTTCCTAGGAATACCCTGAAGCTGACATTCAGTTTACAGGAACACCTACTGTAGGTCGAAAGATCAATGTATGTTCCTTCGATAATTGTTTCTGTGATTCATCCTCCTTTCCCACACCTCTGTGCTCTCTCTCCCTCTCCATGTGTCGTTGTTCACAGACACTTTTCAGTCAATCTCATCGCTGACATCTCCCTAACTGTGTATTTACGTCTGATTCATGATTTTAATGGCACCACAAATCCTCACATGTCAAGATTGTGAGTGTGTGTAGTGTAGTTGTGTGTATGTGTTTGTGTGTGTTTACAGGTGTATGTGTGATGAATGACATTAATGACACCAGCCATCTTCAGCTCCCAGCAATGCAGCTCATATTTTATTTAGACTAGAGGGGAGGAGAAGGAGGAGGGAGAATGACGGAGGGAGGAAGGAGAAGGAAGGAGGGAGAGGTAGAGGAGGAGAATCAGCATTCTCTTTCTTTTCAAACACACAGTCACACACACACACACACACAGTCACACACACACAGTCACACACACACACAGTCACACACACCCACACAGTCACACACACCCACACACATATAATAGACTGGCCAGTCAACCGGAGTGGTTCTACAGTTAAAGAGCTCCTATGTCTCTGGCCTCCTGAATCATTGATGAAAGGAGAGCAACACGGGAAATGTTCTGGCCGAGCTCCCCTGTTTCACAAATAAACACACAGAGAGGGGCCATGTTGCTAAAACGTTCTCATCGTCTCAATAGACAGAGAGGTTATGTTATTTAAACGTTTTCATTACTCTGGACTAGAGGCCACAGACAGGGCAGGATGTACAGTATTTGAGTGGGGTTGTTAGTCGGCTAGAGGCCACAGACTGGGCAGGATGTACAGTATTTGAGTGGGGTTGTTAGTCGGCTAGAGGCCACAGACTGGGCAGGATGTACAGTATTTGAGTGGGGTTGTTAGTCGGCTAGACGCCACAGACTGGGCAGGATGTACAGTATTTGAGTGGGGTTGTTAGTCGGCTAGAGGCCACAGACTGGGCAGGATGTACAGTATTTGAGTGGGGTTGTTAGTCGGCTAGAGGCCACAGACTGGGCAGGATGTACAGTATTTGAGCGGGGTTGTTAGTCGGCTAGAGGCCACAGACAGGGCAGGATGTACAGTATTTGAGCGGGGTTGTTAGTCGGCTAGAGGCCACAGACTGGGCAGGATGTACAGTATTTGAGTGGGGTTGTTAGTCGGCTAGAGGCCACAGACAGGGCAGGATGTGATCGACTGGTGTTGCTAGTTGGTGTCACAGTGAGAGAACAATTACTAACACTACTACACCATCAAATCAAAGTTAATTTTATTTGTCACATGCTTTTGTAAACAACAGGTGTTTACTAACAGTGAAATGCTTATTCACAGGCCCTTCCCAAAAATACGGAGAGAAAAAATAGTGGAAAGATAATAACACAAGGAATAAATACACAATGAGCAACGATAACTTGGCTTTACACGTGGGGAATCAGTACCAAGTCAAAGTACAGGGGAACGGGGTAATTGAGGTAGATATGTTCGTATAGGTAGGGATAAAGTGACTAGGCAACTGTAACACTCGTCTTCCTCCTCTTCTGAGGAGGAGTAGCAAGGATCGGAGGACCAATGCGCAGCGTGGTACGTGTTCATGATGAATTTATTAAACACAGAACACGAAAACAAAAATAACAGAGAGAATGACACGAAACAGTCCTGTCTGGTGACATACACAAAGACAGAAAACAATCGGCCATGAAACACAGATGGGAAAAGCCTACCTAAGTATGATTCTCAATCAGAGACAACTAACGACACCTGCCTCTGATTGAGAACCACACGAGGCCAAACACAAAACACAACATGTTGTTGTGCCATATTCTTTCCATTTATTAATAATGGATTTAATGATGCTCTGTGGGATGATTTATAACTCAACCCTGATCTGTACTTCTCCACAACTTTGTCCCTGACCTGTTTGGCGAGCTCCTTGGTCTTCATGGTGCCGCTTGCTTGGTGGTGCCCCTTGCTTAGTGGTGTTGCAGACTCTGGGGCCTTTCAGAACAGGTATATATATATATATATATACTGAGATCATGTGACAGATCATGTGACACTTAGATTGCACACAGGTGGACGTTATTTAACTAATCATGTGAATTCTGAAGTTAATTGGTTGCACCAACAAAGAGGTGGATACATATGCAAGCAACACTTTTCTGTTTTTTTTTTCTGAATTCTTTGAAACAAGTATTATTTTTCATTTCACTTCACCAATTTGGACTGTTTTGTGTATGTCCATTACATGAAATCAAAATAAAAAATTAATTGAAATTACAGGTTGTAATGCAACAAAATAGTAAAAATGATAAGGGGGTGAATACTCTTGCACTGCACTGTACCTACATAGTACATTAAGTAGGTTACTTGAAGGCTACAGTGTATGCAGTTTATTGGGCTATAGATGAAATACATTTTGATGAACTCCACATGGTGGGGAAAGTGCACGGTATGATCTGGATGCTCCTTTCCGGTGACATGATGATCGATGCTTGACTGCCGTCATATAACCAAGGCCTAGCGTTTGAGCGAGCGAGCCGGATAGCAAGCCCTGAAACCAATGACTCAAATGCCCCAACATGGAAAGAAAGAGAACTGTTATTTTTCAGGGACACACGAGGCTCATTTAAATTTCCCAATGCAGCAGGAAAATTCTCTGCGACAAAATAGTGATCAAGTTAAAATCCAACATCTGTAGCCATGTGACATATGACCAGTTCCCCAGGTATGTGGCAGTCAGATAACCAGCTGGTTCAGATCACTGGCTGGTTCATATCACTGCCTGGTTCAGATCATCGCCAGTTTCAGTGACTCAGGCATCACTAGCCGACCCAGCGTTTAGGCAGACATCAATAATTAAGAACTGATTTGCAGCCCAATTTTCCCACATGTCATTTAGTCAGCTTGGGAATCCCTCTGCCATCACTGGCTTTAAACGTAGCCCCGGATGTGTGTTCATGTGTGTATGGACAATTGTGTGTGTGTGTGTGTAAGAGTGTGTAAGACAGGTCAAGGCCATGCTATATATCCAGGCTGATCACTAGAAATATACTTGGATTTTGGACGTTTGAAAAGGTCTTGAGAACATCGATATATAATATAAAAACAATTTCCTATCCCTGGCTCCGGCTCATGATACTCAGAGGCGAAGCGTACTGCTCTGACATCTGACTACTGCTCCACCGCAGTTCACAATGCTCTGGCAAGCCGGGAGAGTACTTGATGACAGAAACAGTGTGTTGTTTTTTACTGTTTTATTTTAAGCCCTTGCCCAAACCGTAGCCATAATACAGTGAATTTCAGAGTGAAACTATGAGATCTTGTTACAGGCGATATATCCCCCTAACCCGACACATTGCATAATGCGCTTAAGATGGTTATCACTGATGAATAATGGCAACATTAGGATCATTTATCCTTTAGCTCAGACCAGCAGCGGAACATGACTTAGGGTTTTAACAACACACACACACACACACACACACACACACTGAAAATGAGGTGTGTCCTCCTCAGATGGATTTAGTAGGAGGGAGTCGATATCAGTCTGTAGTTTCTAGACCGCCTGCTGTGAGTGTGTCTGTTTGTTTGTGATCAATCGTGTGTGTGTGTGTGTGTGTGTGTTCATGTGTGTGTGTGCAGCCACATGATTTAAGTTAGCGTGTAGTTTATAGCCCTTGATTTACATGGCACTAGGATGCATGGCTCTGTGCACATCAAACATATCTCATGTAACCATGGTTAGGGTTAGACTTCATGGCTGAGGTTAGTAGGCACAGCCATGACTTCATCACAGTGCTATGCTTTAACCATTTGTGTAGGGTGACGGGTAGCCTAGCAGTTAACGCATTGGGCCAGTAACCGACAGGTTTGTTAGTTCGAATCCCTGAGCCGACAAGGTGAAAATACTGTCGATGTGCCCTTGAGCAATATCTCCAGGGATGCAGTTGATAATGACTGTGACCTGTCTCTGAGGGAGTTGGTCATATGCAAAAAAACACATTTGTACTTCACATTACTTTTTATTTACGTTTCACAGAACACAACAGTTTGATAACTGGCTCCAAATAAACCCAGCAGGGAGGTGTTTGGCTGCATCTCTGCCACTCAGAACTGTTCATTTCATTCCTGATCATATTTGAAGCTTTCAGACCACTTTCATTTCCACAGAGAGAATTTGCAGAACGTGATTACTAAGAGCACCATAATTATTAAATTAACTCCCCTGGAGGAACAAAAAACACATTGAAAGCAATTCAGTCACAATGTAAAAAATATGACTTTATCTGCTGCAGCTCGTGTTCCCTAAAAGTTACACATTGGAGAACAGTGCTATCACCAGTAAAACATGTCCGAGGCATTAAACCAGCCTCGTTAAAGAACACAACTCATTACATTGCCCATTATTCCGACAAAACAGAACAGGGAACATTTCCTCATTTCAAAAACAGCAGCTTCCTTTTTCTATCTCTATCTCCCAGAATGCCTAGCGTGGTCCTGTCTTGCTCTGGCACATGTGCAGGGAGAGATAAAGCAGACTGTTCTGGTCAGGCTATTTAACAGACCTTAATGACATTCATTCATTTAGTCTCATTTTAAAATTCATCTGAAGAGAGTGGAATAACGTCACCATACAGATGGGGTGTAAGAGGGGAAGGACTCTAGCTGGGGATTTTAAAGTTTGGGGTCAGGGACACTAGCTGGGGCTTTTAAAGTTTGGGGTCAGGGACACTAGCTGGGGCTTTTAAAGTTTGGGGTCAGGGACACTAGCTGGGGCTTTTAAAGTTTGGGGTCAGGGACACTAGCTGGGGCTTTTAAAGTTTGGGGTCAGGGACACTAGCTGGGGCTTTTAAAGTTTGGGGACAGGGACACTAGCTGCGTATTTTAAAGTTTGGGGTCAGGGACTCTAGATGGAACTTTTGTAACTTGGGGTCAGGGACTCTAGATGGGGCTTTTGTAGCCTGGGGTCAGGGACTCTACATGGGGCTTTTGTAGCCTGGGGTCAGGGACTCTAGATGGGGCTTTTGTAACTTGGGGTCAGGGACTCTAGATGGGGCTTTTGTAACTTGGGGTCAGGGACGGAAAACCGATAGCAGAAGGATGAGGCAGGAATAGAACTTAACCATGCTCACTGAAAGGATCTGAAAGGAAAAATAACCACTGTGGAATCCAGACTAATGTTAGTCACCATGAAGCTAGACAGACCATTTTGTTGATTAGCTATGTGGCCAATGCTAGTTTTATAGTAATGCTACCAGTTCTGCTGGATCATAGTGACAGACAACACGGTAGTAGTAGACATATCCTCTATTAACCTACCTAGAGAGAGTTTTGATATCTTTGCTCTGTGGGGTATAACAGTGGTAAGAAGTCCTTTATGATTATGAACCAGTGGACAGAGACATGGTGCCGTCTCGTCCCAGGAAACTCTGTTATCTGACTTTTGCCTTAAACCCACGATGAGAACAGTGTCTCACAATACGACACAGACCCAAACACCAAATCCTCCCAAATCCTAAACCCCTGACAATCCCTACACAGATGACAGACAGTGAGGTAAACCACATGGGAGAACCCTAAACCTCAGCGCTCTACTCACAACACTCACTTCCTTGGCGAATACATTCCTCTGAGAAGATTATATTACATATCCTCCCAGCATTAGTAAAACAGTGGGTATTGTGGGATAACTCTTTTAGATGGATGGTGTCATTACCATGTGATGGACGACCATGTGATGAACTCCCATGTGATGGACGACCATGTGATGGACGACCATGTGATGAACTCCCATGTGATGGACAAACATGTGATGGACGACCATGTGATGGATAACCATGTGATGGATGACCATGTGATGGACGAACATGTGATGAACTCCCATGTGATGGACGAACATGTGATGAACTCCCATGTGATGAATGACCATGTGATGGATGACCATGTGATGGTCAAACATGTGATGAATGACCATGTGATGAACTCCCATGTGATGAACTCCCATGTGATGGACAACCATGTGATGAACTCCCATGTGATGATGACCATGTGATGGATGACCATGTGATGGATGACCATGTGATGACTGACCATGTGATTAACTCCCATGTGATGAACTCCCTTGTGATGAACTCCCATGTGATGAGTGACCATGTGATGAACTCCCATGTGTTGGACGACCATGTGATGAACTCTCATTTGATGAATTACCATGTGATGGACGACCATGTGATGGAAGACCATGCGATGAACTACCATGTGATGGATGACCATGTGATGGATGACAATGTGATGGATGACCATGTGATGAATGACCATGTGATGAGTGACAATGTGATGGATGACAATGTGATGAACTACCATGTGATGGATGACCATGTGATGGACGACCATGTGATGGATGACCATGTGATGGACGACCATGTGATGGATGACAATGTGATGGATGACCATGTGATAGATGGCCATGTGATGGACGAACATGTGATGGACGACCATGTGATGGAAGACCATGTGATGAACTACCATGTGATGGATGACCATGTGATGGATGACAATGTGATGGATGACCATGTGATGAATGACCATGTGATGAGTGACAATGTGATGGATGACCATGTGATGAACTCCCATGTGATAGACAAACATGTGATGGACGACCATGTGATGGATAACCATGTGATGGATGACCATGTGATGGACGAACATGTGATGAACTCCCATGTGATGGACAAACATGTGATGAACTCCCATGTGATGAATGACCATGTGATGGACGACCATGTGATGGATGACCATGTGATGGACAAACATGTGAAGAATGACCATGTGATGAACTCCCATGTGATGAACTCCCATGTGATGGACAACCATGTGATGAACTCCCATGTGATGATGACCATGTGATGGATGACCATGTGATGGATGACCATGTGATGACTGACCATGTGATTAACTCCCATGTGATGAACTCCCTTGTGATGAACTCTCATGTGATGAATTACCATGTGATGGACGACCATGTGATGGAAGACCATGCGATGAACAACCATGTGATGGATGACCATGTGATGAATGACAATGTGATGGATGACCATGTGATGAATGACCATGTGATGAGTGACAATGTGATGGATGACAATGTGATTAACTACCATGTGATGGATGACCATGTGATGGACGACCATGTGATGGATGACAATGTGATGGATGACCATGTGATAGATGACCATGTGATGGACGAACATGTGATGGACGACCATGTGATGGAAGACCATGTGATGAACTACCATGTGATGGATGACCATGTGATGGATGACAATGTGATGGATGACCATGTGATGAATGACCATGTGATGAGTGACAATGTGATGGATGACCATGTGATGAACTACCATGTGATGGATGACCATGTGATGGACGACCATGTGATGGACGACCATGTGATGGACGACCATGTGATGGATGACAATGTGATGGATGACCATGTGATAGATGACCATGTGATGGACGAACATGTGATGAACTCCCATGTGATGGACGAACATGTGATGAACTCCCATGTGATGAATGACCATGTG
>NC_092170.1:36509667-36557167 GCF_045791955.1 Oncorhynchus clarkii lewisi
CGGGTTTACAGACCCATGCGACTCACCAGGAGAAATAAAAACAAATGAAATATAAAAAAGAGTAACAGAATGATATAAATGTCGAAATGGTGTCACCTGGGGAACGCTGGTAGAGGAGACCAAACACAACACAGAGCATTCTGAGCCCAGCCTTCCGGAATAATGAGACAATGTGGGAACCTGATTCATACCTCCAAACTCCCAGAATACACAGGGAAACAGGGCTTTATCAAATCTCCTTTTCTTTCTCTTTCGCTCTCTTTCTGTGTGAAGAAGAGGTTATATTGGAAAACACGGTGTATCAGTTTGAGACCCAGAGGAGAGAGAGAACAGGGACAATGGAGCTTGGCTAAATCTCCAACGTAGGCCTTTACTAAGGCAACTCATTACACTGTTTGGTCTGCATGTCGTTCCAAATAGTGATCATGACTAGGGCTGTTATGGTGATCGAATTCAAATTCACAGTGACTGTTTAGTCATGGTAACTAAGCTTCTCCAAGCTCTCCAAGATCTGACGCTGCTGATGGTCATTAGCAGGCTGTATCACATCCGGCCTTGATTGGGAGTCCCATAGGGCGGCGAATTTATTCTTAACTGACTTCCCTAGTTAAATGAAGGTTAAATCAAATATATAAAAAGTAGCCTACCAAACTTGCTAACTACCCGCTACTCAGCACTCTATTGTCCCTCTAATCACTCGGACACAAATGCAAATGTGTTCGAAAATCAAATCAACCACTTCATGAGAGCCCATGAGCTCATGTTACATAACATTTCTATATATGCTATGCAATTACGTGAGAAAACAGAGTTTTGATGGCCTCTTAAAAAGAGGAGGATCATATCAGCTTTCTATAGGCTAGTTCTACTATATTATTTCTCAACTTTCCTAATATTAAGCATATTGGAGTATATCAGGAGTATATCCTACCTGGATGGCATGAAAATGAACCACAGGAAACGCATCCTCCATTTGTATTTAAGTGCATATAGATGATTTTTTTTAAATGCCCTGCCCCTGTTCCGAGACAGGTGCATGATAATGGTCCATTTTAAATTAAAACTAATTTCAGACATATGTTATTTAGTATACTGCTTGAGAAGACACGATTAAATTAAATAGTTTTACGGGTGGCAATATTAGCCTTTCACTTGAATGACGTGAATGATACCTCATGTAGCCCAGCCCATAGGCCTATATGCTTAGATAAGGTTTGATAAGGTCACAACTAAAGTGGCCAAATGACTTACATTAATACGGTTTACAACAGGTATAGAGCCTAACTGGCATACGTAGGCAGTGCTTGAGTTTCAAGTTTGGGGACGATCATTTTCAGCATAAAAATACACCTTTATAATAAAGCATTACATGCATAATCACATTTGTGGTCACTTTTGAGAAGGGTGTTTTCCTGCTAATCGATTGCACTTTAGAACATTCACACTTATTGCTTACTGCCGTGTGTGCATTCCTGCGCTTATAATGTGAAGAAATAACCTAATAGTATATCAACATTTTCAGCTAAACGTTCTGATCTGTTCCATCAGCCTCGTTGCTTTTAAAACATTTTTTTAGATGCGAGTGGTTGAATTAATTAGGGATATTTTGCATCCCACAAGTGTCCCAGAGTATGTTGATAATATTTATTTCTCGGACTGAAGGACAAGTTGACAAATTCAATAGGTCAACTTTTGTACCATGGGGGATAGTAGATTGACATAGGCTAGTGCTTTTGCTGTTCGTTAGGCCGACTCATCTTATTGGCTGATGAAAAGTACATGTGGACAGTTCTTCTAACATCAATATGCCGAATTCGGAATTCGATAAGAAGGCCTCGTGCAGTTTCGTCCACAATGTGTCTGTCTTCTCTTTTAGCCTACTTCAGAGCTGAGATGCCTGTGAGAAGGACCCGATCTGAGGGAGCCATGTGAGTGAGAGGTGCTTCGGAGCACAACAATTGTCAGCCGGGAAAAATGGAATTATAATTACTATATTCAGCCCAAGGGCACAACATTCACTTTGGCTGCAAAAGGCATGCATTTTTGTAAGTGGCATTAAGGCCACATGAGGAGCTTGGTGAGAATATTATCAAGTGCTTGTCAAATTGTGAATGAGAGAATGGTGAAGTGTGGGCAGCCAGCGCAAGAAACAAAGCAGAGCTCATGCCTTTCAAACAACTTTTTTCAAATCATCATTAGAGTCGCATCGTGCAGCCTTAGAATGTTTTAAAATCTAAACATATAGCCCAACATTTGTATCACAACTAAAGATCCACATAGACCTCTACATTAAGCAAAAACACCAACGTTCAAAAGTTTTGGGCTACTAAGGAATATTCTGGTTTTTGAAAGAAAAGCACAATTTTTTTGTCCATTAAAATAACATCAAATTGATCAGAAATACAGTGTAGACATTGTTAATGTTGTAAATGACTATTGCAGTTGGAAACTTCAGATTTTTTAATTGAATATCTTTATTGTCACGTTTGTTAAAATGAGCGGACCAAGGAAACTCACCAACAAAAAACAGTAACGACTGGAGTGCTCACAGGCACTAAACAAAAACAAGATCCCACAAACTAATGGTGGAAAAAAGGCTGCCTAAGTATGATCCCCAATCAGATGGACAGCTGCCTCTGATTGGGAACCATACCCGGCCAACAAAGAAATAGAAAAACTAGAATGCCCACCCAAATCACATCCCGACTAAATAGAGAAATAAAAAGGCTCTCTAAGGTCAGGGCGTGACATTCATAGGAGTACAGAGGCCCATTATCAGCAACCATCACTCCTGTGTTCCAATGGCACGCTGTGTTAGCTAATCCAAGTTTATCATTTTGAAAGGCTAATTGATCATTAGAAAACCATTTTGCAAATATGTTAGCACAGCTGAAAACTAATGTTCTGATTAAAGAAGCAATAAGAGTTGCCTTCTTTAGACTAATTGAGTATCTGGAGCATCAGCGTTTGTGGGTTCGATTACAGGCTCAAAGTGGCCAGAAACAAATAACTTTTTCTGAAACTATTCTTGATCTAAGAAATGAAGGCTATTCCATGCGAGAAATTGCCAAGAAATTGAAGATCTTGTATAACGTATAACGCTCTAACCAGAATAGAAAGAGGAGTGGGAGGCCCAGTGCACAATTGAGCAAGAGGACAAGTACATTAGAGTGTCTCGTTTGAGAAACAAATACCTCACAAGTCCTCAACTGGCAGCTTCATTAAATAGTACCCTCAAAACACCAGTCACAACGTCAACAGTGAGGAGGCAACTCCGGGATGCTGGCCTTCTAGGCAGAGTTGCAAAGAAAAAGCCATATCTCAGACTGGCCAATAAAAAGAAAAGATGAAGATGGGCAAAATAACACAGACACTGGACAGAAGAAGATTGGAAGAAAGTGTTATGGACAGACAAATCTATGTATGAGGTGTTTGGATCCCCAAGAAGAACATTCCTGAGTTGCAGAAAAAATGAAAGTGCTTTTTGAAATAGTTTTTCTTTCACCTTTATTTAACCAGGTAGGCTAGTTGAGAACACCTTTATTTAACCAGGTAGGCTAGTTGAGAACAAGTTTTCATTTACAACTGCGACCTTGCCAAGATAATGCAAAGCAGTGCGATGAAAACAACAACACGGAGTTACACATGGGACAAACAACAACTCAGAGTTACACATGGGACAAACAACAACACAGAGTTACACATGGGACAAACAACAACACAGAGTTACACATGGGACAAACAACAACGTACAGTCAATAACACAATAGAAAAATATATGTACAGTGTGTGCAAATGTAGTAAGATTAGGGAGGTAAGGCAATAAATAGGCCGTAGTGGCGAAATAATAACAATTTAGCATTCTGTCAAGCATGGTGGAGGCAATGTGACGGTCTGGGGGATGCTTTGGTGGTGGTAAAGTGGGAGATGGAATTAATAGACTTTTTGCTGTGTGTGGAAGCCAGGAGATGCCAAATGTGTTTGTTAATCAACGGTCAATTACCATGAGACCGGCAGTTATTTGCTTGACAATCACCAGCTGCCAAAATTTCATGACCGCCACAGCCCTAATCACAACAGCAGGATCCCATCTCCTGTTTCTGTAGCGTGAGGCAGCAATACAAGTACGTCCCCTGGACAGGCCTTCACCCCAATCCTTAATGCTGAATGCCAAGCAGAGATTCAGAATCAGAATCACCTTTATTCGCCAGATAGTAGCACTAGACAAGACACACAACATGACCAAAGTATGTGGACACCTGCTCGTCAAACATCTCATTCCAAAATCATGGGCATTAATAGGGGGTTGGTTCCCTCTTTGCTTCTAAAACAGCATGCACTTATTGATAAGCATGCATCTGTTGAGAAACTGACTGTTAGACCTGTTATTAAGGCTCCATGGATTGATGAGGAATTGAAAAACTGTATGGAAAGAGATGGAGCAAAATGAGTGGCTAATAAGTCTGGCTGCACATCTGACCGGCTGACTTACTGCAAACTGAGAAATCACGTGACTTAACTTAACAAAAACACATTTTTTAAAACGTTTTATGAAGCCAAGATCAATCATATAAAGAATGATGGAAAATAACTTGTGTAGTATGAAATTATGGGCGGAAAGACAAATTCAACTCCATATTTCATCAAATCAGATGGCTTATTCATCACAAAACCATTGGATGTTGGCAATTATTTTAACGATTACTTCATTGGCAAAGTGGGAAACTTAGGCAGGAAATGCCAACAACGTACAGTGAGCCATCATATCCATCATATCCATCATATCCATCATATCCATCATATCCATCATATCCATCATATCCATCATGTCCATCATGTCCATCATATCCATCATATCCATCATATCCATCATATCCATCATATCCATCATATCCATGCAAAAAAACACAACTAATTAAAATAAAAGCATTGTATAATAAAGCATTTTGTAAAGTTAGTTGGAAAAGTTATTGTTATCGATCAATAATGACAAACCTCCTGGCATTGACAAGTTAGATGGAAAGATACGGAGGATGGTAGCTGACTCTATGGCCACTCCTATCTGTCATATCTTTAATCTGAGTCTAGAGGAAAGTCTTTGTCCTCAGGCCTGGTCCTCAGGCCGTCACCCAAGAGTGGTAAAGCGACCTTTACTGGTTCGAAGAGCAGACCGATCAGCTTTCTGCCAGCTCTTAGTGAACTGTTTGAACAATTGTTTGGCCAAATACAATGCTATTTCTCTGTAAACAAATTAACAACAGACTTTCAGCATGCTTATAGAGAAGAGCACTCAACATGTACTGCACTGACACAAATAACTGATGATTGGTTTAAATAAATGATTAATAAGAAGATTGTGGGAGCTGTACTGTTACATTTCAGTGCAGCCTTTTATATTATTGACCACAACATGTTGTTGAGAAAACGTATGTGTTATGGCTTTTCAACCTCCGCCATATCGTGGATTCAGACTGATCTATCTAATAGAACACAGCCGGATTTCTTTAATGGAAGCTTCTCTAATGTCAGACTAAAATACATAGTTACCTTAGATTGTAAACTGTCATGGTCAAAACGTATAGATCTTGTAAAGATGGGGAGAGGTCTGTCCATGCTAAAGAGATGTTCTGCTTTTTTGACACCACACAAAGCAAGTCCTGCAGGCTCTAGTTGTATCTTATCTTGATTATTGTCCAGCCATGTGGTCAAGTGCTGCAAGGAAAGACCTAGTTAAGCTGCAGCTGGCCCAGAACAGAACGTCTTGCACTACAATGTAATCAGAGGGCTGATATAAATACTCTGCATGCCAGCCTCTCTTGGCTCAGAGTTGACGAGACACTGCCTGCATCACTTCTTTTTATACGAAACAAAATTGTTTGCATAGTTAACATACGCACAGCTCTGACACAGACACTTACCCCACCAGACAGACATGCTACTTGTGTTCTTTTCATAGTCTCTCCAAATCCACAACAAATTCCATAAAGCGTACAATATAATATCGAGCCATTATTGCATGGAACTCCCTTCCATCTCATATTTCTCAAGTGAACAGCAAACCTAGTTAAAAAAACATATAAATCAACACCTCAGGGCACTACTCCTCTCCCCTATCTCAACCAGATCGTTTGTGAGTATGTACTGATATGTAGACTATCTGTGACGTCCTTAAACATATGTTGTTCTGTCCATGAGCTGTTCTTGTCTGCTAATGTTCTGTATTATGTCATGTTTCATGATCTGTAGGAAACCCAGGAAGAGTAAAAGCTAATGGTTTTCCTAATAAAATACAAAAAATACCAATACTCTTCTGGGAAGACTATCCACTAGATGTTGGAACATTGCTGCGGGAGCTTGCTTCCATTCAGACACAAGAGCATTAGTGAGGTCAGGCAGTGATGTTGGGCGATTAGGCCTGGCTTGCAGTCAGCGTTCTAACTCTTCCCAAACGTGGTCGATGTAGTTGAGGTCAGGGCTCTGTGTAAGCCAGTCAAGTTCATCCACGCCGATTTCAACAAGCCATTCCTGTATGGACCTCGCTTTGTACGCATGGGCATTGTCATCCTGAAACAGGAAAGGCCTTCCCCAAACTGTTGTCATAAATTTGGAAGCACAGAACCGTCTAGAATGTCATTGTATGCTGTAGAATTAAGATGTCTGTTCTTTGGAATTAAGGGGCCTATCCAGAACCTTGAAAAACATCCCTAGACAGTTATTCCTTCTCCACCAAACTTTACTGTTTGCACTATACATTCATGCAGGTAGCGTTCTCCTGGCATCCGCCAAACCAAGATTTGACTGCCAGATGGTGAAGCTTGCTCCACTGAGTCCAATGGCGGCGACCTTTACAACACTCCAGCCGTCGCTTGGCATTGCACATGGTGATCTTAGGCTTGTGTGCGGCTGCTCTTCCATGGAAACCCATTTCATGAAGCTCCAGAACAAACAGTTATTGTGTTGACCTTGCTTCCAGAGGCAGTTTGGAAATCAGTAGTGAGTGTTGCAACCGAGGACAGAGGATTTTTACTTACTACGCGCTTCAGCATTCTGCGGTCCTGTTCTGTGAGCTTGTGTGGCCTACCACTTCGCGGCTGAAACGTTGTTGCCCCTAGATGTTTCCACACAATTACATCAATTACATCACTTACAGTTGAACGTGGCAGCGCTAGCAGTGCAGGAATTTGACAAACGGACTTGTTGGAGAGGTGGCATCCTGTGACGGTGCCACGTTGAAAGTCACTGAGCTCTTCAGTAAGGTCATTCTACTGCGAATGTTTGTCTATGGAGATTGTATGGCTTTGTGCTCGGTTTTATACACCTGTCAGCAACAGACAAGTCTGAAATAGCCGAATCCACTCACATACTTTGTTTACAAGTGAGCGACCGGCTCGATTCGGTCATATGTAGCAACATTTAAAATCGTGTTTTTTTACCATTGGATACAAATAGAGACTCATAGCTAGAAAAGTCTACATCTATATCATACACTACAGTTCAGGAACAACGAGAAAGTATTTTGCTCTGAAAGGTGACAAACTTGTAACCCCACTTATAAGAAAATGTCCCTTGAATGTTTTGTTACACATACTTGAGAGCTCTTTTTCTACACCCATTCATCATAGCTCACAACTTCTTAAGCCTTAGCCCCACCCATCTCTTTAAGGATTAGCATGCATGCCATCAGCAGCCTGGTGGGCAAAAAGAGCATAACTGGTCAATTTTAACAGCAATAAACCCATTTGTTTAAAAAAGTATTTAGTATATATCAATCTAGCAAACCAGGCAACTAAAAGCACCTTTCTAAACAATATTTTGGTTAGTTTCTAGCTTGTTAGCTAGCTAGCTAACGTTAATGACCACATCATAAAGCTGACAATGTCTTAACTTTAGCTAATTTGCATTCATTATTAGAGGAAAATAAACTCCCAACAAGATCATTATTTACAAGTTAAGCTACTTACAGAAAATAGCTTACGGTTGTGAGTGTGATGAAATAAAAGCAGGGCATTCTACTGGAGTAATGTTATAACTTGGACACTCTTGTTGGCCTAACGTTATATCCTAATTTGACTTCGGTGCAGGTAGTGTTGTTCTTCACATTACCGTCTCTGGTAAACACACATTGTATGAAATAAAATAAATTGTATTTGTCACATGGGCAGGATACAGGTGTAAACGGTACTATGAAATGATACCTTGCATAGTGGAGACGTTTGTTTAGACATGTAGCTAGCTAGCTAAACAATGAACCATGATCTCAAATCATAACATCACTACCCTGCATGAATCTGCAGGTAGCTAAACAACTAGATTCAATTTTAGCTAGCTAACTAACATTAGGCTATAACTAGCAATGCAAATGCCTTTGAGATACAAATAATATTACTACACAGATCATACACGTAACGTTAGCTAACAGTACGCTTTAGTTTGTTTAGTTTAGTTTGACTCCCTCCACATATTTGCAATCAAACGCCTGCATTTTCTCCATCTCCTTAGCTATCATACTCTGCTTCCACCAGGCAAAACCCTGTCCTCCCAAAAGCGGAGAGCAACACTTTTGCAGTTATTAGTGATATTTAAAAAAAAAACTCATTAGAAAAGATTACCTACACATACTGAGCAGCCCTTTGTTATAGACAGAAGCGCGCTACATGGCAGACCAATCTGAACTCATCTCTCGACATGTCCAGCACATCCATTATTTCAGGCAGTCACGGCTAGCTGGAAGGTTCGACTTTTTCCATGGCTAAAACAACTAAGTTCGTAAATTAACTATTTTATTAGAATTTACAGATGACATACCAATTTGTTGTTAAGGCGCATGAAAGTTCACATGTCCCAGAAGACATTTCTTCCAAAAAAGCATTTTGATAAAACAAATACATGTTTATGTTCAAAAGTCTCTTCTGTGAAGTAGTGACGTGCAACATACTTATATAGTTATATAGTTTCTTAAAACGAGTCACATATACATAAAAATTATTTCACTTCTAAAAGTGTGAGGGAAAATCCAAGATGTAGAACAGAGCAGTGGTCCACGAAGGCTACCAACAGATGAATGACCGTAGTATTGACGTGATCCAATGTCTTGAACTGTCTTTTGCACATACAGGAATTTGACTTGTTCTGAACCTTTCTATTCTCATACTGTTACGTTCCCCATCAAAGGAAACCAAATAATGTTGCTCAAACAAAAGAGGGAACTAACAAAGAGTCACTGACAACAACCAAAACAGAAACAGGTTTTAAGAAGGTGTCAGGATTTGGCCAGGGTTGTTCCGGTTTTGGTCACTAGATGCCCCCATTGTGCTTTTTGACCCTTTTGTTTTCCCTTGTTCCCAGTCATTATTTGCACCTGTGCCTCGTTTCCCTTGATTGTACCCTTAGTTTTCCTCAGTTCTTTGCTCTGTGTTTGTATGTTAGCACCCAGCCATAGCCATGCTGTGAACTTGAGGTACTCTGGTTTTGTTCTGGTTTATTTTTTGATTATTCTTTCGAAGTTTGTTTTTTTCCCTGCTGTTCTTACCACTTTGTGGATTTTCCTTGTCTCTTGGAGGATGTTTGGTTAGTTAGTTAGCTGTTGTTAAAGTAGGCTAATCTAGTTTAGGGGTGTTTTTGAATACTTATTGTTTCTTTCCTTGGGTCCAGCTCAGCTCCTTTTCCTGCTCCCCCCATTACCGTGTGTTTATTAACTTCTTGCTCCTACTTGAGACGCAGATGTCTCAAGTAGACACCTGGAAATGCAAATGCGCTACGCTAAATGCTAAATGTACTCGTTAAAACTCAAACGTTCATCAAAATGCACATGCAGGGTATTGAATTAAATCTACACTCGTTGTGAACCTAGCCAACAAGTCAGATTTTTAAAATGCTTTTCGGCGAAAGCATGAGAAGCTATTATCTGATAGCATGCAACACCCCAAAATGCCTGAATGCGACGTAAACAAAGATTTAGCGTAGCCGGCACTACACAAAACGCAGAAATAAAATATAAAACATTCATTACCTTTGACGAGCTTCTTTCTTGGCACTCCTATATGCCCCATAAACATCACTATTGGGTCTTTTTTTCGTTTAAATCGGTCCATATATACCCAAAATAGCTTTCTATGGAAGCTGTGTAAATCAGAAAAAAACATTGTTTTAAAACGCAGCGTCATTTTTTAAAATTAAAAAAGTCGACGATAAACTTTCACAAAACACTTCGAAATACTTTTGTAATCCAACTTTAGGTATTAGTAAACGTTTATAATCTATCAAAATGATTACAGGGCGATGTATATTCAATAGCTCCTCGTCTTCAAATCAATGGCTGAAAATGTGCACCTCACAACATCCTGGCGGAGACCGGAAGAAATTGAATCCAGTTAGTTGGATTTACCAACAAAAAAGTCCCTGGAAAATGACGACAATGGTGACATCATAGGAATTGCATACAGGTCCATAATTAATTTTGTGCCCTTTTAACAACCCATGAAAGTGACGCATGGAAATTATTTTTAGCTTTCAGAGAGCAGTTTTTCTTGCGCTTTTCGATGAAACACACGATCTGTTATAGTCACAGCCGTGATTTAACCAGTTTTAGAAACTTCAGAGTGTTTTCTATCCACACATACTAATCATATGCATATACTATATTCCTGGCATGAGTAGCAGGATGCTGAAAAGTTGCGCGATTTTTAACAGAATGTTCGAAAAAGGAGGGGGTAGACTTAAGAGGTTTTTAATAAACCCTGAGTTTGACGGTAAATTTCAGTTGTTCTGGTTATTTCGTTCACACTTTAAATTTTTCACTATTATAATTTGCATGAGTTATGTTACAGGTCTCATTACCATCCCCCCTCGACTGTCGGGCCAAAAGGGATTCGTAACAGAGGATATACATTTTTTCTTCTGGAATTACTTTTGACGTTGTGGATATATATTTTTGTCTGAAGATTTTTTTTCTTTATTAAATCACAGTCTCTAGTACTGCTGTGTCTGCCTCATCTTCTGGGTTCTGCTGACTGTAAGTGGCTCCGTTTACTAAGTGACAGTCTCTAGTACTGCTGTGTCTGCCTCATCTTCTGGGTTCTGCTGACTGTAAGTGGCTCCGTTTACTAAGTGACAGTCTCTAGTACTGCTGTGTCTGCCTCATCTTCTGGGTTCTGCTGACTGTAAGTGGCTCCGTTTACTAAGTGACAGTCTCTAGTACTGCTGTGTCTGCCTCATCTTCTGGGTTCTGCTGACTGTAAGTGGCTCCGTTTACTAAGTGACAGTCTCTAGTACTGCTGTGTCTGCCTCATCTTCTGGGTTCTGCTGACTGTAAGTGGCTCCGTTTACTAAGTGACAGTCTCTAGTACTGCTGTGTCTGCCTCATCTTCTGGGTTCTGCTGACTGTAAGTGGCTCCGTTTACTAAGTGACAGTCTCTAGTACTGCTGTGTCTGCCTCATCTTCTGGGTTCTGCTGACTGTAAGTGGCTCTGTTTACTAAGTGACAGTCTCTAGTACTGCTGTGTCTGCCTCATCTTCTGGGTTCTGCTGACTGTAAGTGGCTCCGTTTACTAAGTGACAGTCTCTAGTACTGCTGTGTCTGCCTCATCTTCTGGGTTCTGCTGACTGTAAGTGGCTCCGTTTACTAAGTGACAGTCTCTAGTACTGCTGTGTCTGCCTCATCTTCTGGGTTCTGCTGACTGTAAGTGGCTCCGTTTACTAAGTGACAGTCTCTAGTACTGCTGTGTCTGCCTCATCTTCTGGGTTCTGCTGACTGTAAGTGGCTCCGTTTACTAAGTGACAGTCTCTAGTACTGCTGTGTCTGCCTCATCTTCTGGGTTCTGCTGACTGTAAGTGGCTCCGTTTACTAAGTGACAGTCTCTAGTACTGCTGTGTCTGCCTCATCTTCTGGGTTCTGCTGACTGTAAGTGGCTCCGTTTACTAAGTGACAGTCTCTAGTACTGCTGTGTCTGCCTCATCTTCTGGGTTCTGCTGACTGTAAGTGGCTCCGTTTACTAAGTGACAGTCTCTAGTACTGCTGTGTCTGCCTCATCTTCTGGGTTCTGCTGACTGTAAGTGGCTCCGTTTACTAAGTGACTGTTTCTCACACCGGAGACCCGAGTTCATAACCGGGTCCTGACAGAAGGGTTCTGAAAGACAGTCATGTGGGTGTCCACTGAAAGTTGATTATCAACTTCAACTGGAACCTAAAAGATGCCCATAATGAGCATCCACTAACCTATATTTTTGTTGGACAAGCTTTCTTACCGCCAACAGAAAACAACTTCCATTGCACAACATAAACTTAAATGCGTCTCTACTTAAATGCGTTTCCATGTCCAATTTAAACATAGCGTATACTGGAAGTTATTCATTAAATATATGATTTTTAAATCTTAAATATATCTTTTTTTTTCTTTTTCATGTATATACATATATATTTCCTATAGGTGCCTAAAACTCACAAGTTTTGAGAAACAGGGGTAAAATAATGTATGATTCTAAAACTCTCATACCCCTGGAACGGGGGAAACCAAGACAATACTCATCTCCAAAACGTGCAGTCAAAATACATTCTGAGCCAGAGCAACACACGGGCTAAACACAAAACGTATTGACTGCCCACCCTTGAAAGAATATCAGCAACCAAGTTGTCCTTACCACAGACATGTCTGATTTCAAGGGGAAACTGAGGAGGTCTCAGTGTAGACAGACCATAGGAGAGATATGTTGAGGAGGTCTCAGTGTAGACAGACCATAGGAGAGATATGTTGAGGAGGTCTCAGTGTAGACAGACCATAGGAGATATATGTTGAGGAGGTCTCAGTGTAGACAGACCATAGGAGAGATATGTTGAGGAGGTCTGTGTAGACAGACCATAGGAGTGATATGTTGAGGAGGTCTCAGTGTAGACAGACCATAGTAGAGATGTGTTGAGGAGGTCTCAGTGTAGACAGACCATAGTAGAGATGTGTTGAGGAGGTCTCAGTGTAGACAGACCATAGGAGAGATGTGTTGAGGAGGTCTCAGTGTAGACAGACCATAGGAGAGATATGTTGAGGAGGTCTCAGTGTAGACAGACCATAGGAGAGATATGTTGAGGAGGTCTCAGTGTAGACAGACCATAGTAGAGATGTGTTGAGGAGGTCTCAGTGTAGACAGACCATAGGAGAGATATGTTGAGGAGGTCTCAGTGTAGACAGACCAGAGTAGAGATGTGTTGAGGAGGTCTCAGTGTAGACAGACCATAGTAGAGATGTGTTGAGGAGGTGTCAGTGTATATTCTCCAGTTGAATGAAGTGCATTTGTGATTCCTAGATGTACTTTAATTTTGTAGTGTGTGTGTGCTAACAGTAATTTAGCCTTGTTGGTCTCCTCTGTCACCCCAGCCCTGTAGTGAGTCTCCTGTCACCTCAGCCCTGTAGTGGGTCTCCTCTGTCACCTCAGCCCTGTAGTGAGTGTCCTGTCACCCCAACCCTGTAGTGAGTCTCCTCTGTCACCTCAGCCCTGTAGTGAGTCTCCTCTGTCATCCAGCCCTGTAGTGATTCTCCTGTCACCTCAGCCCTGTAGTGAGTCTCCTGTCACCCCAGCCCTGTAGTGAGTGTCCTGTCACCCCAGCCCTGTAGTGAGTCTCCTGTCACCTCAGCCCTGTAGTGAGTCTCCTCTGTCATCCAGCCCTGTAGTGATTCTCCTGTCACCTCAGCCCTGTAGTGAGTCTCCTGTCACCCCAGCCCTGTAGTGAGTCTCCTGTCACCCCAGCCCTGTAGTGAGTGTCCTGTCACCCCAGCCCTGTAGTGAGTCTCCTCTGTCACCTCAGACCTTTAGTTAGTCTCCTGTCAACTCAGACCTGTAGTGAGTCTCCTGTCACCCCAGCCCTGTAGTGAGTATCCTGTCACCTCAGCCTTGTAGTGAGTCTCCTCTGTTACCTCAGCCCTGTAGAGAGTCTCCTGTCACCTCAGCCCTGTAGTTAGTCTCCTCTGTCACCTCAGCCCTGTAGTTAGTCTCCTCTGTCACCTCAGCCCTGTAGTGAGTCTCCTGTCACCTCAGCCCTGTAGTGAGTCTCCTCTGTTGCCTCAGCCCTGTAGTGAGTCTCCTGTCACCTCAGCCCTGTAGTGAGTCTCCTCTGTCACCTCAGCCCTGTAGTGAGTCTCCTCTGTCACCTCAGCCCTGTAGTGAGTCTCCTCTGTCACCCCAGCCCTGTAGTGAGTCTCCTGTCACCTCAGACCTGTAGTGAGTCTCCTGTCACCCCAGCCCTGTAGTGAGTCTCCTGTCACCTCAGCCCTGTAGTGAGTCTCCTCTGTCACCTCAGCCCTGTAGTTAGTCTCCTGTCACCCCAGCCCTGTAGTGAGTCTCCTGTCACCTCAGCCCTGTAGCGAGTCTCCTGTCACCTCAGCCCTGTAGTGAGTATCCTCTGTCACCTCAGCCCTGTAGTGAGTGTCCTGTCACCCCAGCCCTGTAGTGAGTCTCCTGTCACCTCAGCCCTGTAGTGAGTCTCCTCTGTCACCTCAGCCCTGTAGTGAGTCTCCTCTGTCATCCAGCCCTGTAGTGAGTCTCCTGTCACCTCAGCCCTGTAGTGAGTCTCCTCTGTCACCTCAGCCCTGTAGTGAGTCTCCTCTGTCACCTCAGCCCTGTAGTGAGTCTCCTGTCACCTCAGCCCTGTAGTGAGTCTCCTCTGTCACCTCAGACCTTTAGTGAGTCTCCTGTCACCTCAGACCTGTAGTGAGTCTCCTGTCACCCCAGCCCTGTAGTGAGTCTCCTGTCACCTCAGCCCTGTAGTGAGTCTCCTCTGTTACCTCAGCCCTGTAGTGAGTCTCCTGTCACCTCAGCCCTGTAGTGAGTCTCCTCTGTCACCTCAGCCCTGTAGTTAGTCTCCTGTCACCCCAGCCCTGCAGTGAGTCTCCTGTCACCTCAGCCCTGTAGCGAGTCTCCTGTCACCTCAGCCCTGTAGTGAGTCTCCTCTGTCACCTCAGCCCTGTAGTGAGTGTCCTGTCACCCCAGCCCTGTAGTGAGTCTCCTGTCACCTCAGCCCTGTAGTGAGTCTCCTCTGTCACCTCAGCCCTGTAGTGAGTCTCCTCTGTCATCCAGCCCTGTAGTGAGTCTCCTGTCAACTCAGCCCTGTAGTGAGTCTCCTCTGTCACCTCAGCCCTGTAGTGAGTCTCCTCTGTCACCTCAGCCCTGTAGTGAGTCTCCTGTCACCTCAGCCCTGTAGTGAGTCTCCTCTGTCACCTCAGACCTTTAGCGAGTCTCCTGTCACCTCAGACCTGTAGTGAGTCTCCTGTCAACCCAGCCCTGTAGTGAGTCTCCTGTCACCTCAGCCCTGTAGTGAGTCTCCTCTGTCACCTCAGCCCTGTAGTTAGTCTCCTCTGTCACCTCAGCCCTGTAGTGAGTCTCCTCTGTTACCTCAGCCCTGTAGTGAGTCTCCTCTGTTACCTCAGCCCTGTAGTGAGTCTCCTGTCACCTCAGCCCTGTAGTGAGTCTCTTGTCACCTCAGCCCAGTAGTGAGTCTCCTCTGTCACCTCAGCCCTGTAGTGAGTCTCCTCTCACCCCAGCCCTGTAGTGATTCTCCTGTCACCTCAGCCCTGTAGTGAGTCTCCTGTCACCTCAGCCCTGTAGTGAGTCTCCTGTCACCTCAGCCCTGTAGTGTAGTGAGTCTCCTGTCACCTCAGCCCTGTAGTGAGTCTCCTGTCACCTCAGACCTGTAGTGAGTCTCCTCTCACCCCAGCCCTGTAGTGATTCTCCTGTCACCTCAGCCCTGTAGTGAGTCTCCTGTCACCTCAGCCCTGTAGTGAGTCTCCTGTCACCTCAGCCCTGATATAGATCCATATTGTTTTATTGAGCTGTTTTCTGCACAATGAAACTCCTTATTTCTCATTGCAGCTGACAGTGGGAGCGAGTGGCAGCTATTTTTAAAACTGAGTGGGTGCATGAGCTAGCTAATAAACGCTTGTGCTCTACCTCCAGCCTATAACACTCAGAAAGCACACACAGCCACAACCCCACACACAGAGAGCACACACACGCGCACATGCACACACACAGGGAGCACACACACACACACACACACAGATAGCACACACACACGCGCGCTCACACACGCGCGCTCACACACGCGCGCTCACACACACACACACACACACACACACACACACACACACACACACACACACACACACAGTGTACCAGGATTGTTGTAGCTCTCATTATTTGGGAAATCAATCCCTTTCCTCATCTATCCCCCTCAATCCCTTTCCTCCTCTCTCCCCCTCCACCCTCTTACCTCTTCTCTTCCCCTCCACCCTCTTACCTCCTCTAAATCACTACCTCGTGTGCTGTGTTTTATTTAAAGCTGTCTATGAATAGTATTACCATTAGACATGAGCAAACAGACCTGAACCATCTCTATCTAATGTAGGGGAGGATTTAACACATTCATTCCAACACAGAGAGAGGGGGGGGGGGGGGGGGATAGATAAGGAGAGGAAAGAGGGAGAGGGAGAGAGGGATAGAGGGAGAAAGAGAGGTGTAGGGAGGGAGGGGGTGAAAGAGAGAGAGATGAAAGAGGAGGAGAGAGAGAGATGTAGGGAGAGAGAGCGGTAGAGAGGGAGAGAGGGATAGAGGGAGAGGGAGAGAGAGCGGTCGAGAGGGATAGAGGGATAGAGGGATAGAGCGAGAGGGAGAGAGAGAGATGTAGGGAGGGAGAGAGAGGAAAGAGGGAGGGAGGGAGGGCGAGGGAGAGAGAGGAAAGAGGGAGGGAGGGAGGGCAAGGGAGAGAGAGAGAGAAAGAAAGAGAGAGTGGGAGAGAGAGGGGGAGAGAGAGAGAGCGGGAGAGAGAGATAGAGAGAGCGGTAGAGAGGGAGAGAGAGAGAGAGCGGTAGAGAGGGAAGGAGAGAGAGGGGGAAAGAGAGGGGGGAGAGAGAGAGAGAGCGGTAGAGAGGGAGAGTGAGAGAGGGGGAGAGAGAGGGGGAGAGAGAGAGAGAGAGAGAGAGAGAGAGAGGGAGAGAGAAAGAGCGGGAGAGAGAGAGGGGGAGAGAGAGAGGGGGGAGAGAGAGAGGGGGGAGAGAGAGAGAGGGGAGAGAGAGAGAGAGAGGAAGAGAGAGAGGGAGAGAGAGAGGGAGAGAGAGAGAGAGAGAGAGAGAGAGAGAGAGAGAGAGAGAGAGAGAGCAATAGACGAGGGGAAAATAAAAAGTGGAAGGGTGAAATATAAAGAAAAATACATATTCTATCCGTTATTCCATCTTTATTACATTTCCTCTCATCTGTCCCTCCCTCTGTGTTTAACCACAGTGGATATGATTACTCCTCACACTCGTTTCCTGAGGCCTGTTCAATGGCTTTCTCCCTCCTTTCTTCCCTCATTTCATGGATGAGGTTCATTCTAATGCTGTCTTCTCCTCTTCTGTCTGCTGACTCACCCCTCCACTCTTCATTTCTTTTTCACAAGCATTGTGTTCTTTAGTCCTCTCTCTCTCTCTCTCTTTCTCTCTCTCTCTCCCCCCCTCTCTCACTCTCCCTCTCTACCTCTCTCTCTCTATCCCCCCTCTCTCTCCCCCTCTCTCACTCTCCCTCTGTACCGCTCTCTCTCTCTCTCTACCCCCTCTCTTTCCCCCTCTCTCTCTCTCCCTCTCTACCGCTCTCTCTCTCTCCCGCTCTCTCTCTCTCTCCCTCTCTACCGCTCTCTCTATCTCTCTCTCTTCATGATGGGTAGTTATGCAGCAGATACAGGCATTCAGACAGCGTTCAGCCTTAATTAGAGTTGTAACCTGACATCAGCTAACTTGGCTATTGACCAGCCGAATCAAACACATTAGCTATTGTGTCGGAGAGTGACCCATTTATATCCAACCTCTTAACAAAGACTACACAGCTTAGAGTGGATGAGGTGGGTAAAGCTCACTAACCTTGATCACCAAAAAAAGGGTTGCTCAGTGAATGGACTGTGTCTAAACTAGAGTGTAATTCTGATGTTTTTCAGAAGGGTGGGGAAAGCTATAACATCAAATGTCTACTCTATAGAGTGGAAACGTTCAGAGTTAGGACATTATATGTACAATTAATGCATTTTGGAAGGTGTTTGTAATGCTACTCCTTTAATCAGCGATCTGTAATGTACATGCTACTGTACCTGTATGTGTATCAGGAAAGCTTGGACAGGTTACATGTATATGTTAAGAATGCGTCTGTTCTTCTGCTGTCTGTGAAACAGTCACAATGAGGCTGACTGTCCTTCTGTCTGTAAAACAGTCACATTGAGGCTGACTGTCCTGCTGTCAGTGAAACAGTCACAATGAGGCTGACTGTCCTTCTAATGTCAGTGAAACAGTCACAATGAGGCTGACTGTCCTTCTAATGTCAGTGAAACAGTCACAATGAGGCTGAATGTCCTTCTGCTGTCAGTGAAACAGTCACAATGAGGCTGACTGTCCTTCTGTCTGTGAAACAGTCACATTGAGGCTGACTGTCCTTCTGCTGTCAGTGAAACAGTCACAATGAGGCTGACTGTCCTTTTAATGTCAGTGAAACAGTCACAATGAGGCTGACTGTCCTTCTAATGTCAGTGAAACAGTCACAATGAGGCTGACTGTCCTTCTGCTGTCAGTGAAACAGTCACAATGAGGCTGACTGTCTTTCTAATGTCAGTGAAAAAGTCACAATGAGGCTGACTGTCCTTCTAATATCAGTGAAACAGTCACAATGAGGCTGACTGTCCTTCTGTCTGTGAAACAGTCACATTGAGGCTGACTGTCCTTCAGTCTGTGAAACAGTCACAATGAGGCTGACTGTCCTTCTGTCTGTGAAACAGTCACAATGAGGCTGACTGTCCTTCTGCTGTCAGTGAAACAGTCACAATGAGGCTGACTGTCCTTCTGTCTGTGAAACAGTCACAATGAGGCTGAATGTCCTTCTGTCAGTGAAACAGTCACAATGACGCTGACTGTCCTTCTGTCAGTGAAACAGTCACAATGAGGCTGACTGTCCTTCTGCTGTCTGTGAAACAGTCACAATGAGGCTGACTGTCCTTCTGTCTGTGAAACAGTCACATTGAGCCTGACTGTCCTTCTGCTGTCTGTGAAACAGTCACAATGAGGCTGACTGTCCTTCTGTCAGTGAAACAGTCACAATGAGGCTGACTGTCCTTCTGTCTGTGAAACAGTCACAATGAGGCTGACTGTCCTTCTGCTGTCAGTGAAACAGTCACAATGAGGCTGACTGTCCTTCTCTCAGTGAAACAGACACAATGAGGCTGACTGTCCTTCTGCTGTCTGTGAAACAGTCACAATGAGGCTGACTGTCCATCTGCTGTCAGTGAAACAGTCACAATGAGGCTGACTGTCCATCTGCTGTCAGTGAAACAGTCACAATGAGGCTGACTGTCCATCTGCTGTCAGTGAAACAGTCACAATGAGGCTGACTGTCCATCTGCTGTCAGTGAAACAGTCACAATGAGGCTGACTGTCCTGCTGTCTGTGAAACTGTCACAATGAGGCTGACTGTCCTTCTGCTGTCAGTGAAACAGTCACAATGAGGCTGACTGTCCATCTGCTGTCATTGAAACAGTCACAATGAGGCTGACTGTCCACCTGCTGTCAGTGAAACAGTCACATTGAGGGAGACTGTCCTTCTGCTGTCAGTGAAACAGTCACAATGAGGCTGACTGTCCTTCTGCTGTCCGTGAAACAGTCACAATGAGGCTGACTGTCCATCTGCTGTCAGTGAAACAGTCACAATGAGGCTGACTGTCCACCTGCTGTCAGTGAAACAGTCACATTGAGGGGGACTGTCCTTCTACTGTGTGTGAAACAGTCACATTGAGGGGGACTGTCCTTCTACTGTGTGTGAAACAGTCACATTGAGGGGGACTGTCCTTCTACTGTGTGTGAAACAGTCACATTGAGGGGGACTGTCCTTCTACTGTGTGTGAAACAGTCACATTGAGGGGGACTGTCCTTCTACTGTGTGTGAAACAGTCACATTGAGGGGGACTGTCCTTCTACTGTGTGTGAAACAGTCACATTGAGGGGGACTGTCCTTCTACTGTGTGTGAAACAGTCACATTGAGGGGGACTGTCCTTCTACTGTGTGTGAAACAGTCACATTGAGGGGGACTGTCCTTCTACTGTGTGTGAAACAGTCACATTGAGGGGGACTGTCCTTCTACTGTGTGTGAAACAGTCACATTGAGGGGGACTGTCCTTCTACTGTGTGTGAAACAGTCACATTGAGGGGGACTGTCCTTCTACTGTGTGTGAAACAGTCACATTGAGGGGGACTGTCCTTCTACTGTGTGTGAAACAGTCACATTGAGGGGGACTGTCCTTCTACTGTGTGTGAAACAGTCACATTGAGGGGGACTGTCCTTCTACTGTGTGTGAAACAGTCACATTGAGGGGGACTGTCCTTCTACTGTGTGTGAAACAGTCACATTGAGGGGGACTGTCCTTCTACTGTGTGTGAAACAGTCACATTGAGGGGGACTGCTTATCCCTTGATCACAACAAATGAATTCTGATTTTTTTTTATTTTCTCATGTCCACTTCTATTAGCACTTCTCAATACAGTGCACACCAACGTGTGAGCGTGTGTGTGTTTGTGTGTTTGTGAGTGCGTGAGTGTGATTGTGAGTGTGTGAGTGTGTGTTTGTGTCTGTGTGTACACGCACACACACATTTGTTGTATGTATATGAGTTTGTTGGTGGTGTTTTTGAGTACACACCAACACCTCACACACACATACACACCGACAAACCAATTCCTCACAGAGATACCCACCTACACATACACAATGCAGATTGAAAGTGGCTTTTGGGAGTTGTGCAAGGGCACCATGACAGAGACAACAGCAGCAGTTGTACTAGAGTACAGACCTGTCACCTGGACCCAGAGACAGCAGCAGCAGTAGTACCAGAGTACAGACCTGTCACCTGGACCCTGAGACAGCAGCAGCAGTAGTACCAGAGTACAGACCTGTCACCTGGACCCAGAGACAGCAGCAGCAGTAGTACCAGAGTACAGACCTGTCACCTGGACCCAGAGACAGCAGCAGTAGTCGTACCAGAGTACAGACCTGTCACCTGGACCCAGAGACAACAGCAGTAGTAGTACCAGAGTACAGACCTGTCACCTGGACCCAGAGACAGCAGCAGTAGTAGTACCAGAGTACAGACCTGTCACCTGGACCCAGAGACATCAGCAGTAGTAGTACCAGACCACAGACCTGTCACCTGGACCCAGAGACATCAGCAGTAGTAGTTCCAGAGTACAGACCTGTCACCTGGACCCAGAGACAGCAGCAGTAGTAGTACCAGAGTACAGACCTGTCACCTGGACCCAGAGACAGCAGCAGTAGTAGTACCAGAGTACAGACCTGTCACCTGGACCCAGAGACAGCAGCAGTAGTAGTACTAGAGTACAGACCTGTCACCTGGACCCAGAGACAACAGCAGTAGTAGTACCAGACCACAGACCTGTCACCTGGACCCAGAGACAGCAGCAGTAGTAGTACCAGAGTACAGACCTGTCACCTGGACCCAGAGACAGCAGCAGTAGTAGTACCAGAGTACAGACCTGTCACCTGGACCCTGAGACAGCAGCAGTAGTAGTACCAGAGTACAGACCTGTCACCTGGACCCAGAGACAACAGCAGTAGTAGTTCCAGAGTACAGACCTGTCACCTGGACCCAGAGACAGCAGCAGTAGTAGTACCAGACCACAGACCTGTCACCTGGACCCTGAGACAGCAGCAGTAGTAGTACCAGACCACAGGGCCTCATTTCCCAGAGCCTTCAAAGAGTTGAGATCATCGTGCTTTTTACATTTCAGTCAGGTAGAGGGTTTAGTCTTTTTTCATTTAGTCCAGGGGAGGGTCAAGTCATTTGTAATCGATCCACAAACCCAATGCAATGGTGCATCTAAGCGCTGTCGGTAAAGCTATAGGTTTTTTTTCACAAACAAAAAGTATCAACACAGTGCTGCTGGAGGTGCGAAACGGCTGGGTTTGGATGAATAAAGCAGTTGTGGGTGTGTTGATGCTTGGCTCCTCACTGGCCAATCAGAATGTGCTCTGTGACTAAATATGTGGTTGCTTCAAGTTGTTACTACCCTCTTTGATGTATTGCCCTGAAATCAACTCCAATGTCAACGTCAGTCCATTATAGCTCATTAAACATCTTACAGAAACAAATAACAAAATGTAGACCCATCCCATCTATGCTAAATATGTTCACTTGAACCTGTTTGCAGTCAACATTGTTCCATGCAATTGAATAGCTTCAATAGCATTGTCACTAATATAGGGGCCAGGCCTGCTGTAAATTACATTATGGCTGAACATGGAAATGCCAAACATTGTCAATAAGCAAAATACAATTCTAAAAAAAAGTCTAAAAATAGAGTCTGAATAATTTTAATCTCATTCTAAACCAAACAAAACAACAACTTGTTATAAATAGGCGATGTCTAAATACAGTTACAGGGACCAACATTCCTCCCTTTGGGAAAATCATAGACTCAGCAACAAAAGCAACGTCCTCACTGTCAACTGCGTTTATTTTCAGCAAACTTAACATGTGTAAATATGAACATATCAAGATTCAACAACAAACTGAACAAGTTCCACAGACATGTGACTAAAAGAAATTTAATAATGTGTCCCTGAACAAAGGGGGGGGGGTCAAAATCTAAACTAACAGTCAGTATCTGGTGTGGCCACCAGCTGCATTAAGTACTGCAGTGCATCTCCTCCTCATGGACTGCACCAGATTTGCCACTTCTTGCTGTGAGAGGTTACCCCACTCTTCCACCAAGGCACCTGCAAGTTCCCGGACATTTATTGGGGGAATGGCCCTAGCCCTCACCCTCCGATCCAACAGGTCCCAGATGTGCTGAATGGGATTGATATCCGGGTTCTTCGCTGGCCATGGCAGAACACTGACATTCCTGTCTTGCAGGAAATCACACACAGAACAAAGAAGTATGGCTGGTGGCATTGTCATGCTGGAGGGTCATGTCAGGTTGAGCCTGTAGAAGGGGTACCACATGAGGGAGGAGGATGTCTTCCCTGAAATGCACAGCGTTGAGATGGCCTGCAATGACAACAAGCTCAGTCCAACACACCGCTCCAGACGGACCCTTCACCTCCAAAACGATCCAGAGTTCTACTGCTGCTGTCTCTGGGTCCAGGCCTCGGTGTAAAGCTCATTATTTTGATGATAAACGTGAATCCGAGTGAAGAGCACTTTTTGCCAGTCCTGTCGGGTCCAGCGATGGTGGGTTTGTGCCCGTATGCGACGTTGTTGCCGGTGATGTCTGGTGAGGACCTGCATTACAATCTGCCTTACAACAGGCCTACATGCCCTCAGTCCAGCCTCTCTCTACCTATTGGGGACAGTCTGAGAACTGATGGAGGGATTGTGTGTTCCTGGTGTAACTCGGGCAGTTGTTGTTGCCATCCTGTACCTGTCCCGCAGGTGTGATGTTCGGATGTATTCCTGTAGCGCTGTCTTAGGCGTCTCACAGTACGGACATTGCAATTAATTTCCCTGTCCACATCTGCAGTCCTCATGCCTCCTTGCAGCATGCCCAAGGCTTGTTCACGCAGATGAGCAGGGACCCTGGGCATCTTTCTTTAGGTGTTTTTTTAGAGTCAGTAGAAAGGCCTCTTAGTGTCCTAAGTTTTCAGAACTGTGACCTTAATTGCCTACTGTCTGTAAGCTGTTATGTGTCTTAACGACCGCTCCACAGGTGCATGTTCATTCATTGTTTATGGTTCATTGAACAAGCATAGGAAACCCTTTACAATGAAGATCTGTGAAGTTATTTGGATTTGTACTAATTATTTTTGAAAGACAGGGTCCTGAAAAAGAGATGTTTCTTTTTTTGCTGAGTTTCTTAATAAAAACACATCAAAACAATTCACAATAGCTGGAAAATTTTCCAAAACAAAGAGAAAGGAAGAAAGTCCACTAAGCATTATACTGCTCTCAAATATGATGTTTTATATGCAATTTGTAACCATTTTATAGATCACAATCACACTTCTCCAGAAGTTGCGTTGCGTGCGTGCCAAGGACGTTCACACTTCTCCAGAAGTTGCATTGCGTGCGTGCCAAGGACATTCACACTTCTCCAGAAATTGCATTGCGAATCAGGAATCAATCAAAATGTGAATCAGGAATCAATCAATTGTTAAAATCGCTTCTAAATAGAAGGATTACCACCGAGGTTCTAATCTCTTGTTTCAGGATGGGCATGGACATACGTAGCCTACATCATGGAGAGGGTTTTACGAACTTCCCAAGCATGACTGAAATAATATAGGCCTGCCTACAATACATAGATAAAAAGGGAATGTCAGCTCACTGTTTTGCTCCTATCAAACTTGATCTTTTAATTAATAAAGCTTTGGAGATTAAGATTTATTTTCAAACAGTCTCACGAGCCAAACTCTTTATCGACAGTCTTGACTATCCTACTTGATGGCATTGGGCAGGATGAAAGGAAAACAGGCTTCATTGAGAGGAGGGGAGACTATGCTACTGTAGATTCTTAATCAAATAATCAGAATATATTTTTTTTATATATCTATGTATATATATATTTCTAAATATGAAGTATACATGCACGAAAAGTACATTACTCTTGTTCCATGTGCAGTGCGCTTCACGGCTGGATAGCCTGCGTTTCCTCTGTCAAAATGTTATGCCGGAAATAGAGCCATGAATGTCATATTGCTCAGTGTTTTTACAATTGGTAGCTTCTTATACAGTTTCTTGATGTTTGCCCAATGCTGCCCCTAATCCTTGATTCTCTGTTGGGCAAGCAATATCATGTACGCCTAGTGTGGTCTCAATCAAGTGATCCATAGTCTGTACGATAGGCCAGTGGTTCCCTGCCTGTGGGGTGCGCCCAGCAGAGAATCAGGATTTGTTTTTATATATAAATATATATTTACATTTTTTGCAACTTAGTACAGGTTTCAACTTACTCTTGAAAGTTGTAATAGTAGAATGCACAAGGTGCCATTTCTATATTGGGTAGTTCATTATCAGTTCCTCTTGGCATGTCAGTCATTGCAAACCTTAGAGAGGTATTTATAACTTGCACGAAATGTTCAGATCAACTAGCCCATGTCAGCTAATGTTTTTTCAGCCAATAGTTTTAACCAATAGATTCTGCTGTCATGTTTGAGTCATTCTCATATCATATGAATACACATATATATAATTGCAGGAAATAAGCTTCAGAACCTGCAAAATGTTCTCTCTTCCAGCATGAGGGGTGTGAACCAGCTGTGTCAGGAACAGTGCTTGAGTCCGTAGAAATAGACATGGCGCAGGAGGTTTCTCGATGCTGGATGGGCTGACCAGCTGTGTCAGGAACAGGGCTTGAGTCCATAGAAATAGACATGGCGCATGAGGTTCCTCGATGCTGGATGGGGGACCTAAGTGAAACCCATGCCATAGGCTATAGTCCTAGGCTATACAAAGAACATGCTCGGACAAGCACAGGGTGAAGTTATATTTCTAACAAAATGTACTTTCTTCCAGAGTTCTCGCTCTGCTGGGATGGTGTGTATAAAACTAGGCTAGACTGCGTTACACACTGCAATGGATAGGCTTTCCCAATAATGAGCCCTGGCCTGCCCTGGTCTTGCTAATGTAGGCCTAAATCCGTTTGTGCTGCCTAACCAATAGCTGTGGCACTTCAAGTCAAAGGCTTCGTCCCAAAAAAATCTATATCTGTGTTTGCGGACGAGGCCTACTGATGTCCTGCTTAGTTTGAGAGGGAGAGCATGAAGATGAAAAAGAGGACCAGAGGTAAGCTTGTTACTGCTATAATTTATTTTAATAAACGCAATACGTTGCCCATAATAAAGCTATTTATCAGAGTTATTGACCTCACAATAAGCCATATTTGAGTAATTTACTGTGACTTACATTACTATGAAGTGGCTGCCTCAGAGTTGGACAGCACGTGTGTTGAAACACTTGAGAAGACTTATATGAACAGTCTTCATTTAAATTTGACTTTAGGCTATTAAACACAAGATGGCTTTGTGTTGGAGCCTATTTCTTCCAAACCTTAATTTCACTAGGCAAATCAGCTATGAACAAATTCTTATTTACAATGACGGCCTACCTCAGCCAAAACCCTAACCTGGACGACGCTTGGCCAATTGTGCACCGTCCGATGGGACTCCCAATCACAGCCGGTTGTGATACAGGAATCAAACCAGGGTCTGTAGTGATGCCTCTAGCACTGAGACGCAGTGCCTTAGACCACTACCCCACCCGGGAGGACATTCCAGAAAGTAGGGGTGGGGCTATCTGTTTGATAGACTAAATTATTGTCTATTTTGTTTTCTGCCATCCCCGTCCACAGCGCCCTAGCAAAACCAAAACTTACTTGATGGTAACAGTGCTCACTGTTGCCCCTAGTGGCCGGTTTCCACCTCATCTCCCAACGTCCTCAGACATGGATGGACATAGAATACTGACTTGTATCACGGGTGACCTGGCTGGGACTGACTTGTATTATGGGTGACCTGGCTGGGACTGACTTGTTCACGGGTGACCTGGCTGGGACTGACTTGTATCATGGGTGACCTGCCTGGGACTGACTTGTATCACGGGTGACCTGGCTGGGACTGACTTGTATCACGGGTGACCTGGCTGTGTTTCTTTTTGATCCCATCAGTATCAACATAACGATCGAATGACTCACTTAGCCAAAATTCTCTCTGTGTGCTTGTTTGGGAAACACTCTTAAAAATCTCGTAAACACTCTTAAAGACTTGTAAATAACGCATCTGGTATGATCATCATGATGCTTAAGTTACATCTCAACTGGGAAACGAGGCCCAGACCTGTCACCTGTATCCAGGTGTTGTTGACAAATGGCCTCCAGGCAAACTATTGAGATGACCTTCCCTGCCCACAGTTCTGAACTCTCACACTCTAGTAGTGTGTGTGTGTATGTGTATGTGTATGTGTGTGTGTGTGTGTGTGTGTGTGTATGTGTATGTGTGTGTGTGTGTGTGTGTGACTCAGCAGGGTTTGGTCGTAGGGTGGGAACTGTTCTTTTTTGGAATAAATGTTGCTCTTATTCCAGCTCCACTCTGAGGCAGTTGCCATGGAAACTAGGAGACACTACATCACCTAAGTAGAAGTTTCTCTGGATGTGTGTTAAAGAGGGAAGGAGATTTAGTTTGTGTTATTGTGTATGCATGTATGTATGTATGTATGTATGTACGTGTGTATGTATGTATGTACGTGTGTATGTATGTATGTACGTGTGTATGTATGTACGTACATATGTACGTGTGTGTGTGTGTGTGTTTCTTTGTGTAGGTGTGTGGGTGCTTCTCTGCTGATGCTTCATCTAATTTGCTCTGACAGAAGACGGTGTAAATATGGGGAATCTTCCCTGCTCAAAAGAATCCAGCTATCACCAAATCAATGGGACACACTACAAAAGAGACTTCCCCACTAACACTCATCAGAAATAAAGGGAGAGGGCGAGGTGAAGGGGGAACATTAGAGGGAGGGGGTATCCCATCCTAGAAACAGTTGCCAAGGCAACAGGGGTACAGTAGAGGCAATGATTTGGGGAAAATATTCTCAGTATTGTCTTCCTATCACATATTGGACTGCAGAGACTCACTCCCTAAATGGCAACACAGCAAATTACATGAGAGAAAGCAATAGGGATAGACAAATAGATAGATAGCGAGATGGATAGAGAGATAGCGAGATAGAAAGTGAGATAGCGAGATAGATAGATAGCGAGATAGATAGATAGCGAGATAGATAGCGAGACAGATAGATAGTGAGATAGAGAAACAGAGAGAGAGAAGAGAAACTTGCTGAGCTAATGGTACATCATGGAGTGATGGACAAGTGCTCCAGTTCCCCTGTGAAGAGAGAGTGGAGGGAGGGGAATGAGGAGGGCAGAGAGGAAGAGAGGAGGGGGAGGAGGGCTGAGAGAAATAGTAAAGGGAAGAGGAGGGCTGAGAGGAAGAGTAGGGATGAAGAGGGCTGAGAGGAAGAGAGGAGGGGAAGGAGGGCTGAGTGGAAGAGGAGGGATGAAGAGGAGGGCTTTGAGGAAGATAGGAGGGGGAGGAGGGCTGAGAGGAAGAGAGGAGGTGGAGGAGACAGAGGAAGAGGGGGATGAGGGCTGAGAGGAAGAGGAGGGATGAAGAGAAGAGCTGAGAGGAAGGGAGGAGTGGGAGGAGACTGAGAGGAAGAGGAGAGGGATGAGGGCTGAGAGAGAGCAGCGGGATGAGGAGGAGGGCTGAGAGAATGATAGGAGAGGGAGGAGGGTTGAGAGGAAGAGGAGGGAGGAAGAGGAGGGCTAAGAGGAAGAGAGAGGTAGGAGGGCTGAGAGGAAGAGAGGAGTGGGATGAGGGCTGAGAGGAAGATAGGAGGGGGAGGGTGACTGAGAGGAAGAGAGTAGGGATGAGGAGAGGGAGGAGGCATGAGGAGGGGGAGCTGTAATTTCTGCAAAAGGTGGATCTACAAAGTATTGCCTTTGGGGGGTGGGGGGGTGAATAGTTATCCTCACTCAAGTTTTGTTTTTTTTCTTCTTATTTCTTGTTTGTTTCACAATAAAAAAATATTTTGCATCTTCAAAGTGGTAGGAATGTTGTGTAAATCAAACGAAACAAACCCCCCCAAAATCTATTTATTTCCAGGTTGTAAGCCAACAAAATAGGAAAAATAACAAGGGGGTGAATACTTTAAGCCACTGTAAACCCCCACTTCCTTCCATTCTGCTAGTAAACTTGCAATCTTTGGAAAATAAAAATAGATGACCCACAACAAACAGGGCATTCAACGCAGTAACATCTTAATCTTCACGGAGTCGTGGCTGAACAACGACACTATCAACATACAGCTGGCTGGTTATACTCTGTACCTGCAGGATAGAACAGTGGCGTCTGGTAAGACAAGGGGTGGCGGACTTTGTATTTTTGTAAGTAACAGCTGGTGCACGATATCTAAGGAAGTCTCGAGCTATTGCTCGCCTGAGGTAGAGTATCTCATGATATGCTGTAGACCACACTATCTACCTCGAGAGTTTTCATCTGTATTTTTCGTAGCTGTTTTACATACCACTCCAGTCAGGGGCTGTGCCATAAACAAACAAGAAAACGCTCACCTAGAGGCTGCGCTCCTAGTAGCCGGGGACTGTCTGTCACGATTGTCATATGGAATGGACCAAGGTGCAGCGTGGTGAGGGTACATTTTTCTTTATTTTGCAATTGTCGCCAACAAAACAATAATACAACCAAAACGAACGTGATGCTCCGTAAGGCTATACATGCACAAACGAAGACAACTACCCACAACTACCAAGAGGAAAAAAGTCTGCCTAAGAATGATTCCCAATCAGAGACAACGATAGACAGCTGTCCCTGATTGAGAACCATACCCAGCCAAAACATAGAAATAAACAAAATAGAATGCCCACCCCAAATCACACCCTGACCTAACCAAATAGAGAAATAAAACGGCTATCTAAGGTCAGGGTGTGACACTGTAATGCAGGGAAACTTTTCCCAAATTTCTATCGGCATGTTAAATGTGCAACAAGAGGGAAAAAAACTCGGGACCACCTTAATTTCACACACAGAGACGCATACAAAGCTCTCCCTCGCCCTCCATTTGGCAAATCTAATTCTGTCCTCCCGATTCCTGCTTACAAGCAAAAATGAAAGCAGGAAGCACCAGTGACTTGATCAATAAAAAAGTTGTCAGATGAAATAGATGCTTAGCTACACGACTGTTTTACTAGCACAGACTGGAATATGTTCCGGGATTCCTCCGATGGCATTGAGGAGTACACCACATCAGTCATTGGTTTCATCAATGAGTGCATCGATGACTATGTCCCCACAGTGAGCGTACGTACATACCCCAACCAGAAGCCATGGATTACAGCAAACATCCTAACCCGGAAGCTTATAAGAAATCCCACTATGCCCTCCGATGAACCATCAAACAGGCAAAGCGTCAATACAGGACTAAGATCGAGTCATACTACACTGGCTCTAAAGATCATAGGATGTGGCAGGGCTTGCAAGCCATTACAGACTACAAAGGGAAGCGCAGCCGAGAGTTGCCCAGTGACACAAGCCTACCAGATAAACTTCTTCAATGCTCGCTTCGAGGCAGATAACACTGAAACATGCATGACAGCACCCGCTGTTCCGGAAGACTTTGTGATCACGCTCTCCACATTCGATGTAAGACCATTAAATAGTTCACAAGGCCGCAGGGCCAGACGGATTCCTAGGACATGCACTGCGAGCATGCGCTGACCAACTGGCAAGTCTCTTCAATGACATTTTCAACCTCTCCCTGTCTGAGTCTATAATACCAACATGTTTTAAGCATACCACAATAGTCCCTGTGCCCAAGAACACTAAGGTAACTTGCCTAAATGACAACCGAGCCGTAGCAATCAAGTCTGTAGCCATGACATGCTTTTAAAGGCTGGTCATGGCTCACAGCAACACCATTATCCCAGAAACCCTAGACCCACAACGATTTGCTTACAGCCCCAACAGATCCACAGATGATACAATTTCTATTTCACTACACACTTCCCTTTCCCACCTGGACAAAAGGAACACCTTTGTGAGAATGCTATTCATTGACTACAGCTCAGCGTTCAACACCATAGTGCCCTCAATGCTCATCAATAAGCTAAGGACCCTGGGACTAAACACCTCCCTCTGTAACTGGATCCTGGACATCCTGACGGGCCTCCCCCAGGTGGTAAGGGTAGGTAAAAACACATTTGCCACGCTGATCTTCAACACAGGGGCGCTTCAGGGATGCGAGCTCAGTCCCCTCCTGTACTCCCTGTTCACTCATGACTGCACGGCCAGGCACGACTCCAACACCATCATTAAGTTTGCCGATGACAAAACAGTGGTAGGCCTGAACACCGACAATGAGAAGACAGCCTATAGGGAGGAGGTCAGAGACCTGGCCATGTGGAGCCAGGACAACAACCTCTCACTCAACATGATCAAGACAAAGGAGGATACAGGAAAAAAGAGGGCCGAGCACGCCCCCCATTCTCAGGGGCTGTATTGGAGCAGGTTGAGATCTTCAAGTTCCTTGGTGTCCACATCACGCACAAACTAACATGGTCCAAGCACACCAAGACAGTCATGAAGAGGGCACAACAAAACCTATTCTCCCTCAGGAGACTGAAAAGATGTGGCATGGGTCCTCAAAAGGTTTTACAGCTGCACCATCGAGAGCATCACTGCCTGCTATTAAAACTGCTCTTTCTCCGAATGCAAAGCACTACAGAGGGTAGTGCGAATGGCCCAGTACATCGCTGTGGCCACGCTTCCTGCTATCCAGGGCCTCTATAACATGAGGTGTCAGAGGAAGGCCCTAAAAATTGGCAAAGACCCCAGCCACCCTAGTCATAGACTGTTCTCTCTGCTATTTGTAAGCGGTACCGGAGCGCCAAGTCTAGGTCCAAGAGGCTTCTAAACAGCTTCTACCCCCAAGCCATAAGACTCTTGAACATCTAATCACATGGCTACCTAAACTATATGCATTGCTGCCCCTCTCCCCCTCCTTTACAATGCTGATACTCTCTGTTGTTATCATCTATGCATAGTCACTTCAATAACTCTACCTACATGTACATACTACCTCAACTAACCAGTGCCCCCACTCATTGACTCTGTACCGGTACCCCCATGTATATAGCCTAACTATTGTTATTGTACTGCTGCTCTTTAATGACTTGTGTCACACCCTGATCTGTTTCACCGGTTTCACCTGTCACCCCCTCCAGGTGTCACCCATCTTCCCCATTATCCCCTTGGTTCTTAAACCTGGGTTTTGTGTCTGTCTGTGCCAGTTCGTCTTGTATTTTCCTAGTAAAACAGCGTGTTTTTATCTGTGCTCCTGCCTTTTATATTCTCTTTTGCTAGTCCTCCCGGCTTTAACCCTTGTGTGTTTTCTGAACTCTCTATCCACCTGCCTGACCATTCTGCCTGCCCTGACCTCGAGCCTGCCTGACCATTCTGCCTGCCCTGACCTCGAGCCTGCCTGACCATTCTACCTGCCCTGACCTCGAGCCTGCCTGACCATTCTACCTGCCCTGACCTTGAGCCTGCTTGACCATTCTACCTGCCCTGACCTCGAGCCTGCCTGACCATTCTGCCTGCCCTGACCTCGAGCCTGCCTGACCATTCTGCCTGCCCTGACCTCGAGCCTGCCTGACCATTCTACCTGCCCTGACCTCGAGCCTGCCTGCCACTCTGTACCTCCTGGACTCTGAACTGGTTTTGACCTTTTGACCTGTCCACGACCTTTCTCTTGCCTACCCCTTAAGGATTATTATTAAATATCAAAGACTCAAACCATCTGTCTCCTGTGTCTGCATCTGGGTCTCGCCTTGTGCCCTTGTAACATGTTTCTTTTATTTCTTATTCTTATCCATATTTTTTAAAACTGTCGGTTAGGGGCTTGCACTGTAAGGTGCCTGTTGTATTCGGCGCATGTGACTGATACAATTTGATTTGATTTGAGACTGACGAGGTAAAATTCATTAAATAAGCGACTGTTTTGATAAGATATGAAAACATCCGAGGAGTTAAAGGAAACTCTATAAACAACATGTTCCCGTGGTGCCCCGACTTCCTAGTTAATTAAAGTTACATGATTGGTTTAATCGCATAATTCAATTGCAGAATTGGTTTGATAATATACAGTCTTCACATGATAGTCAACGACACACCATTGCTATATGTACTGTATGTCTCTATTGACACAGCCAGTGGCTAAATACCAATTATACTAAATGAAGTGCCCTTTAATGACCTTTTGTGACTAGGGGGCAGTATTTTCATTTTTGGAAAAATAACGTTCCCGTAGTAAACGGGATATTTTGTCAGGACAAGATGCTAGAATATACATATAATTGACAGCTTAGGATAGAAAACACTCTAAAGTTTCCAAAACTGTAAAAATACTGTCTGTGAATATAACAGAACTGATGTTGCAGGCGAAAGCCTGAGAAAAATCCAAACAGAAAGGGACTCTTATTTAGAAGGCTCTGCGTTCCTATGCGTCCCTATTGAGCAGTGAATGAGATATCAACCAGATTCCTTTTTCTATGGCTTCCCTAATGTGTCTGGTTCTTCTCTGTTTTGGTCATTTTCTGGTGTTTCGTGGTAGAAAACACCAGATTTCCATTGACAGACAGAATTGTTTTGAATTGTTTCCATTTTTTTTGTGAAGAATGTATTCAATTGCCCCTTACTGTTGAACACAACACACTTCCATTCCCCCTGTCACAAGGGGATTTATGGCTGCGTTAAGTAGGCAACCCTGTTACAGTCAACCCTGTAGTCAACCCTACTATAGTCAAGCCTGTAGTCAACCCTGTTACAGTCAACCCTGTAGTCAAACCTACTTTAGTCAACCCTGTTACAGTCAACCCTGTAGTCAACCCTGTTATGGTCAACCCTGTTATAATCAACCCTGTTACAGTCAACCCTGTAGTCAACCCTACTATAGTCAAGCCTGTAGTCAACCCTGTTACAGTCAACCCTGTAGTCAACCCTACTATAGTCAATCCTGTAGTCAACCCTGTTACAGTCAACCCTGTAGTCAAACCTACTTTAGTCAACCCTGTTACAGTCAACCCTGTAGTCAACCCTGTTATGGTCAACCCTGTTATAATCAACCCTGTTACAGTCAACCCTGTAGTCAACCCTGTTATAGTCAACCCTCTAGTCAACCCTGTTTTAATCAACCCTGTTATAATCAACCCTGTAGTCAACCCTGTAGTCAACCCTGTAGTCAACCCTGTTATAGTCAACCCTGTTATAGTCAACCTTGTTATAGTCAACCTTGTTATAGTCAACCCTGTAGTCAACCCTGTTATAGTCAACCCTGTAGTTAACCCTGTTATAGTCAACCCTGTAGTCAACTCTGTTATAGTCAACCCTCTAGTCAACCCTGTTATAGTCAACCCTATTATAGTCAAACCTGTAGTCAACCCTGTTATAGTCAACCCTGTAGTCAACTCTGTTACAGTCAACCCTGTAGTCAACCCTATTATAGTCAACCCTCTAGTCAACACTGTAGTCAACTCTGTTATAGTCAACCCTCTAGTCAACACTGTAGTCAACCCTATTATAGTCAAACCTGTAGTCAACTAAGTTACAGTCAACCCTGTAGTCAACCCTATTATAGTCAACCCTGTTATAGTCAACCCTGTAGTCAACCCTGTTATAGTCAACCCTGTAGTTAACCCTGTTATAGTCAACCCTGTTATAATCAACCCTGTTACAGTCAACCCTGTAGTCAACCCTGTTATAGTCAACCCTCTAGTCAACTCTGTTACAGTCAACCCTGTAGTCAACCCTGTTATAGTCAACCCTGTTATAGTCAACTCTGTTACAGTCAACCCTGTAGTCAACCCTGTTATAGTCAACCCTCTAGTCAACCCTGTTTTAATCAACCCTGTTATAATCAACCCTGTAGTCAACCCTGTAGTCAACCCTGTAGTCAACCCTGTTATAGTCAACCCTGTTATAGTCAACCTTGTTATAGTCAACCTTGTTATAGTCAACCCTGTAGTCAACCCTGTTATAGTCAACCCTGTAGTTAACCCTGTTATAGTCAACCCTGTTATAATCAACCCTGTTACAGTCAACCCTGTAGTCAACCCTGTTATAGTCAACCCTCTAGTCAACTCTGTTACAGTCAACCCTGTAGTCAACCCTGTTATAGTCAACCCTGTTATAGTCAACTCTGTTACAGTCAACCCTGTAGTCAACCCTGTTATAGTCAACCCTCTAGTCAACCCTGTTTTAATCAACCCTGTTATAATCAACCCTGTAGTCAACCCTGTAGTCAACCCTGTAGTCAACCCTGTTATAGTCAACCCTGTTATAGTCAACCTTGTTATAGTCAACCTTGTTATAGTCAACCCTGTAGTCAACCCTGTTATAGTCAACCCTGTAGTTAACCCTGTTATAGTCAACCCTGTAGTCAACTCTGTTATAGTCAACCCTCTAGTCAACACTGTAGTCAACCCTATTATAGTCAAACCTGTAGTCAACCCTGTTATAGTCAACCCTGTAGTCAACTCTGTTACAGTCAACCCTGTAGTCAACCCTATTATAGTCAACCCTCTAGTCAACACTGTAGTCAACTCTGTTATAGTCAACCCTCTAGTCAACACTGTAGTCAACCCTATTATAGTCAAACCTGTAGTCAACTAAGTTACAGTCAACCCTGTAGTCAACCCTATTATAGTCAACTCTGTTATAGTCAACCCTGTAGTCAACCCTGTTATAGTCAACCCTGTAGTTAACCCTGTTATAGTCAACCCTGTTATAATCAACCCTGTTACAGTCAACCCTGTAGTCAACCCTGTTATAGTCAACCCTCTAGTCAACTCTGTTACAGTCAACCCTGTAGTCAACCCTGTTATAGTCAACCCTGTTATAGTCAACTCTGTTACAGTCAACCCTGTTATAGTCAACCCTCTAGTCAACTCTGTTACAGTCAACCCTGTAGTCAACCCTATTATAGTCAACCCTCTAGTCAACACTGTAGTCAACCCTATTATAGTCAAACCTGTAGTCAACCCTGTTGTAGTCAACCCTGTAGTCAACCCTGTTATAGTCAAACCTGTAGTTAACCCTGTTATAGTCAACCCTGTAGTCAACTCTGTTATAGTCAACCCTCTAGTCAACACTGTAGTCAACCCTATTATAGTCAAACCTGTAGTCAACCCTGTTATAGTCAACCCTGTAGTCAACTCTGTTACAGTCAACCCTGTAGTCAACCCTATTATAGTCAACCCTCTAGTCAACACTGTAGTCAACTCTGTATAGTCAACCCTCTAGTCAACACTGTAGTCAACCCTATTATAGTCAAACCTGTAGTCAACTCTGTTACAGTCAACCCTGTAGTCAACCCTATTATAGTCAACCCTGTTATAGTCAACCCTGTAGTCAACCCTGTTATAGTCAACCCTGTTATAGTTAACCCTGTTATAGTCAACCCTGTTATAATCAACCCTGTTACAGTCAACCCTGTAGTCAACCCTGTTATAGTCAACCCTCTAGTCAACTCTGTTACAGTCAACCCTGTAGTCAACCCTGTTATAGTCAACCCTGTTATAGTCAACTCTGTTACAGTCAACCCTGTTATAGTGAACCCTCTAGTCAACTCTGTTACAGTCAACCCTGTAGTCAACCCTATTATAGTCAACCCTCTAGTCAACACTGTAGTCAACCCTATTATAGTCAAACCTGTAGTCAACCCTGTTATAGTCAACCCTGTAGTCAACTCTGTTACAGTCAACCCTGTAGTCAACCCTATTATAGTCAACCCTCTAGTCAACACTGTAGTCAACTCTGTTATAGTCAACCCTCTAGTCAACACTGTAGTCAACCCTATTATAGTCAAACCTGTAGTCAACTCTGTTACAGTCAACCCTGTAGTCAACCCTATTATAGTCAACCCTGTTATAGTCAACCCTGTAGTCAACCCTGTTATAGTCAACCCTGTAGTTAACCCTGTTATAGTCAACCCTGTTATAATCAACCCTGTTACAGTCAATCCTGTAGTCAACCCTGTTATAGTCAACCCTCTAGTCAACTCTGTTACAGTCAACCCTGTAGTCAACCCTGTTATAGTCAACCCTGTTATAGTCAACTCTGTTACAGTCAACCCTGTTATAGTCAACCCTCTAGTCAACTCTGTTACAGTCAACCCTGTAGTCAACCCTATTATAGTCAACCCTCTAGTCAACACTGTAGTCAACCCTATTATAGTCAAACCTGTAGTCAACCCTGTTATAGTCAACCCTGTAGTCAACTCTGTTACAGTCAACCCTGTAGTCAACCCTATTATAGTCAACCCTCTAGTCAACACTGTAGTCAACTCTGTTATAGTCAACCCTCTAGTCAACACTGTAGTCAACCCTATTATAGTCAAACCTGTAGTCAACTCTGTTACAGTCAACCCTGTAGTCAACCCTATTATAGTCAACCCTGTTATAGTCAACCCTGTAGTCAACCCTGTTATAGTCAACCCTGTAGTTAACCCTGTTATAGTCAACCCTGTTATAATCAACCCTGTTACAGTCAACCCTGTAGTCAACCCTGTTATAGTCAACCCTCTAGTCAACTCTGTTACAGTCAACCCTGTAGTCAACCCTGTTATAGTCAACCCTGTTATAGTCAACTCTGTTACAGTCAACCCTGTTATAGTCAACCCTCTAGTCAACTCTGTTACAGTCAACCCTGTAGTCAACCCTATTATAGTCAACCCTCTAGTCAACACTGTAGTCAACCCTATTATAGTCAAACCTGTAGTCAACCCTGTTATAGTCAACCTCTAGTCAACCCTGTTATAGTCAACCCTGTAGTCAACTCTGTTACAGTCAACCCTGTAGTCAACCCTGTTATAGTCAACCCTGTAGTCAACTCTGTTACAGTCAACCCTGTAGTCAACTCTGTTATAGTCAACCCTGTAGTCACAGCAACACCATTATCCCAGAAACCCTAGACCCACAACGATTTGCTTACAGCCCCAACAGATCCACAGATGATACAATTTCTATTTCACTACACACTTCCCTTTCCCACCTGGACAAAAGGAACACCTTTGTGAGAATGCTATTCATTGACTACAGCTCAGCGTTCAACACCATAGTGCCCTCAATGCTCATCAATAAGCTAAGGACCCTGGGACTAAACACCTCCCTCTGTAACTGGATCCTGGACATCCTGACGGGCCTCCCCCAGGTGGTAAGGGTAGGTAAAAACACATTTGCCACGCTGATCTTCAACACAGGGGCGCTTCAGGGATGCGAGCTCAGTCCCCTCCTGTACTCCCTGTTCACTCATGACTGCACGGCCAGGCACGACTCCAACACCATCATTAAGTTTGCCGATGACAAAACAGTGGTAGGCCTGAACACCGACAATGAGAAGACAGCCTATAGGGAGGAGGTCAGAGACCTGGCCATGTGGAGCCAGGACAACAACCTCTCACTCAACATGATCAAGACAAAGGAGGATACAGGAAAAAAGAGGGCCGAGCACGCCCCCCATTCTCAGGGGCTGTATTGGAGCAGGTTGAGATCTTCAAGTTCCTTGGTGTCCACATCACGCACAAACTAACATGGTCCAAGCACACCAAGACAGTCATGAAGAGGGCACAACAAAACCTATTCTCCCTCAGGAGACTGAAAAGATGTGGCATGGGTCCTCAAAAGGTTTTACAGCTGCACCATCGAGAGCATCACTGCCTGCTATTAAAACTGCTCTTTCTCCGAATGCAAAGCACTACAGAGGGTAGTGCGAATGGCCCAGTACATCGCTGTGGCCACGCTTCCTGCTATCCAGGGCCTCTATAACATGAGGTGTCAGAGGAAGGCCCTAAAAATTGGCAAAGACCCCAGCCACCCTAGTCATAGACTGTTCTCTCTGCTATTTGTAAGCGGTACCGGAGCGCCAAGTCTAGGTCCAAGAGGCTTCTAAACAGCTTCTACCCCAAAGCCATAAGACTCTTGAACATCTAATCACATGGCTACCTAAACTATATGCATTGCTGCCCCTCTCCCCCTCCTTTACAATGCTGATACTCTCTGTTGTTATCATCTATGCATAGTCACTTCAATAACTCTACCTACATGTACATACTACCTCAACTAACCAGTGCCCCCACTCATTGACTCTGTACCGGTACCCCCATGTATATAGCCTAACTATTGTTATTGTACTGCTGCTCTTTAATGACTTGTGTCACACCCTGATCTGTTTCACCGGTTTCACCTGTCACCCCCTCCAGGTGTCACCCATCTTCCCCATTATCCCCTTGGTTCTTAAACCTGGGTTTTGTGTCTGTCTGTGCCAGTTCGTCTTGTATTTTCCTAGTAAAACAGCGTGTTTTTATCTGTGCTCCTGCCTTTTATATTCTCTTTTGCTAGTCCTCCCGGCTTTAACCCTTGTGTGTTTTCTGAACTCTCTATCCACCTGCCTGACCATTCTGCCTGCCCTGACCTCGAGCCTGCCTGACCATTCTGCCTGCCCTGACCTCGAGCCTGCCTGACCATTCTACCTGCCCTGACCTCGAGCCTGCCTGACCATTCTACCTGCCCTGACCTTGAGCCTGCTTGACCATTCTACCTGCCCTGACCTCGAGCCTGCCTGACCATTCTGCCTGCCCTGACCTCGAGCCTGCCTGACCATTCTGCCTGCCCTGACCTCGAGCCTGCCTGCCACTCTGTACCTCCTGGACTCTGAACTGGTTTTGACCTTTTGACCTGTCCACGACCTTTCTCTTGCCTACCCCTTAAGGATTATTATTAAATATCAAAGACTCAAACCATCTGTCTCCTGTGTCTGCATCTGGGTCTCGCCTTGTGCCCTTGTAACATGTTTCTTTTATTTCTTATTCTTATCCATATTTTTTAAAACTGTCGGTTAGGGGCTTGCACTGTAAGGTGCCTGTTGTATTCGGCGCATGTGACTGATACAATTTGATTTGATTTGAGACTGACGAGGTAAAATTCATTAAATAAGCGACTGTTTTGATAAGATATGAAAACATCCGAGGAGTTAAAGGAAACTCTATAAACAACATGTTCCCGTGGTGCCCCGACTTCCTAGTTAATTAAAGTTACATGATTAGTTTAATCGCATAATTCAATTGCAGAATTGGTTTGATAATATACAGTCTTCACATGATAGTCAACGACACACCATTGCTATATGTACTGTATGTCTCTATTGACACAGCCAGTGGCTAAATACCAATTATACTAAATGAAGTGCCCTTTAATGACCTTTTGTGACTAGGGGGCAGTATTTTCATTTTTGGAAAAATAACGTTCCCGTAGTAAACGGGATATTTTGTCAGGACAAGATGCTAGAATATACATATAATTGACAGCTTAGGATAGAAAACACTCTAAAGTTTCCAAAACTGTAAAAATACTGTCTGTGAATATAACAGAACTGATGTTGCAGGCGAAAGCCTGAGAAAAATCCAAACAGAAAGGGACTCTTATTTAGAAGGCTCTGCGTTCCTATGCGTCCCTATTGAGCAGTGAATGAGATATCAACCAGATTCCTTTTTCTATGGCTTCCCTAATGTGTCTGGTTCTTCTCTGTTTTGGTCATTTTCTGGTGTTTCGTGGTAGAAAACACCAGATTTCCATTGACAGACAGAATTGTTTTGAATTGTTTCCATTTTTTTTGTGAAGAATGTATTCAATTGCCCCTTACTGTTGAACACAACACACTTCCATTCCCCCTGTCACAAGGGGATTTATGGCTGCGTTAAGTAGGCAACCCTGTTACAGTCAACCCTGTAGTCAACCCTACTATAGTCAAGCCTGTAGTCAACCCTGTTACAGTCAACCCTGTAGTCAAACCTACTTTAGTCAACCCTGTTACAGTCAACCCTGTAGTCAACCCTGTTATGGTCAACCCTGTTATAATCAACCCTGTTACAGTCAACCCTGTAGTCAACCCTGTTATAGTCAACCCTCTAGTCAACCCTGTTATAATCAACCCTGTTATAATCAACCCTGTAGTCAACCCTGTAGTCAACCCTGTAGTCAACCCTGTTATAGTCAACCCTGTTATAGTCAACCTTGTTATAGTCAACCTTGTTATAGTCAACCCTGTAGTCAACCCTGTTATAGTCAACCCTGTAGTTAACCCTGTTATAGTCAACCCTGTAGTCAACTCTGTTATAGTCAACCCTCTAGTCAACACTGTAGTCAACCCTATTGTAGTCAAACCTGTAGTCAACCCTGTTATAGTCAACCCTGTAGTCAACTCTGTTACAGTCAACCCTGTAGTCAACCCTATTATAGTCAACCCTCTAGTCAACACTGTAGTCAACTCTGTTATAGTCAACCCTCTAGTCAACACTGTAGTCAACCCTATTATAGTCAAACCTGTAGTCAACTAAGTTACAGTCAACCCTATTATAGTCAACCCTATTATAGTCAACCCTGTTATAGTCAACCCTGTAGTCAACCCTGTTATAGTCAACCCTGTAGTTAACCCTGTTATAGTCAACCCTGTTATAATCAACCCTGTTACAGTCAACCCTGTAGTCAACCCTGTTATAGTCAACCCTCTAGTCAACTCTGTTACAGTCAACCCTGTAGTCAACCCTGTTATAGTCAACCCTGTTATAGTCAACTCTGTTACAGTCAACCCTGTTATAGTCAACCCTCTAGTCAACTCTGTTACAGTCAACCCTGTAGTCAACCCTATTATAGTCAACCCTCTAGTCAACACTGTAGTCAACCCTATTATAGTCAAACCTGTAGTCAACCATGTTATAGTCAACCCTGTTATAGTCAACCCTGTTGTAGTCAACCCTGTAGTCAACCCTGTTATAGTCAAACCTGTAGTTAACCCTGTTATAGTCAACCCTGTAGTCAACTCTGTTATAGTCAACCCTCTAGTCAACACTGTAGTCAACCCTATTATAGTCAACCCTGTAGTCAACCCTGTTATAGTCAACCCTGTAGTCAACTCTGTTACAGTCAACCCTGTAGTCAACCCTATTATAGTCAACCCTCTAGTCAACACTGTAGTCAACTCTGTTATAGTCAACCCTCTAGTCAACACTGTAGTCAACCCTATTATAGTCAAACCTGTAGTCAACTCTGTTACAGTCAACCCTGTAGTCAACCCTATTATAGTCAACCCTGTTATAGTCAACCCTGTAGTCAACCCTGTTATAGTCAACCCTGTAGTTAACCCTGTTATAGTCAACCCTGTTATAATCAACCCTGTTACAGTCAACCCTGTAGTCAACCCTGTTATAGTCAACCCTCTAGTCAACTCTGTTACAGTCAACCCTGTAGTCATCCCTGTTATAGTCAACCCTGTTATAGTCAACTCTGTTACAGTCAACCCTGTTATAGTCAACCCTCTAGTCAACTCTGTTACAGTCAACCCTGTAGTCAACCCTATTATAGTCAACCCTCTAGTCAACACTGTAGTCAAACCTATTATAGTCAAACCTGTAGTCAACCCTGTTATAGTCAACCCTGTAGTCAACTCTGTTACAGTCAACCCTGTAGTCAACCCTATTATAGTCAACCCTCTAGTCAACACTGTAGTCAACTCTGTTATAGTCAACCCTCTAGTCAACACTGTAGTCAACCATATTATAGTCAAACCTGTAGTCAACTCTGTTACAGTCAACCCTGTAGTCAACCCTATTATAGTCAACCCTGTTATAGTCAACCCTGTAGTCAACCCTGTTATAGTCAACCCTGTAGTTAACCCTGTTATAGTCAACCCTGTTATAATCAACCCTGTTACAGTCAACCCTGTAGTCAACCCTGTTATAGTCAACCCTCTAGTCAACTCTGTTACAGTCAACCCTGTAGTCAACCCTGTTATAGTCAACCCTGTTATAGTCAACTCTGTTACAGTCAACCCTGTTATAGTCAACCCTCTAGTCAACTCTGTTACAGTCAACCCTGTAGTCAACCCTATTATAGGCAACCCTCTAGTCAACACTGTAGTCAACCCTATTATAGTCAAACCTGTAGTCAACCCTGTTATAGTCAACCTCTAGTCAACCCTGTTATAGTCAACCCTGTAGTCAACCCTATTACAGTCAACCCTGTAGTCAACCCTGTTATAGTCAACCCTGTAGTCAACTCTGTTACAGTCAACCCTGTAGTCAACTCTGTTATAGTCAACCCTGTAGTCAACCCTGTTATAGTCAACCCTGTAGTCAACTCTGTTACAGTCAACCCTGTAGTCAACCCTATTATAGTCAACCCTGTTATAGTCAACCCTGTAGTCAACTCTGTTACATTCAACCCTGTAGTCAACTCTGTTATAGTCAACCCTGTAGTCAACCCTGTTATAGTCAACCCTGTAGTCAACCCTGTTATAGTCAACCCTGTAGTCAACTCTGTTACAGTCAACCCTGTAGTCAACTCTGTTATAGTCAACCCTGTTATAATCAACCCTGTAGTCAACCCTGTAGTCAACCCTGTAGTCAACCCTGTTATAGTCAACCCTGTTATAGTCAACCTTGTTATAGTCAACCTTGTTATAGTCAACCCTGTAGTCAACCCTGTTATAGTCAACCCTGTAGTTAACCCTGTTATAGTCAACCCTGTAGTCAACTCTGTTATAGTCAACCCTCTAGTCAACACTGTAGTCAACCCTATTATAGTCAAACCTGTAGTCAACCCTGTTATAGTCAACCCTGTAGTCAACTCTGTTACAGTCAACCCTGTAGTCAACCCTATTATAGTCAACCCTCTAGTCAACACTGTAGTCAACTCTGTTATAGTCAACCCTCTAGTCAACACTGTAGTCAACCCTATTATAGTCAAACCTGTAGTCAACTAAGTTACAGTCAACCCTATTATAGTCAACCCTATTATAGTCAACCCTGTTATAGTCAACCCTGTAGTCAACCCTGTAGTCAACCCTGTTATAGTCAACCCTGTAGTTAACCCTGTTATAGTCAACCCTGTTATAATCAACCCTGTTACAGTCAACCCTGTAGTCAACCCTGTTATAGTCAACCCTCTAGTCAACTCTGTTACAGTCAACCCTGTAGTCAACCCTGTTATAGTCAACCCTGTTATAGTCAACTCTGTTACAGTCAACCCTGTTATAGTCAACCCTCTAGTCAACTCTGTTACAGTCAACCCTGTAGTCAACCCTATTATAGTCAATCCTCTAGTCAACACTGTAGTCAACCCTATTATAGTCAAACCTGTAGTCAACCATGTTATAGTCAACCCTGTTATAGTCAACCCTGTTGTAGTCAACCCTGTAGTCAACCCTGTTATAGTCAAACCTGTAGTTAACCCTGTTATAGTCAACCCTGTAGTCAACTCTGTTATAGTCAACCCTCTAGTCAACACTGTAGTCAACCCTATTATAGTCAAACCTGTAGTCAACCCTGTTATAGTCAACCCTGTAGTCAACTCTGTTACAGTCAACCCTGTAGTCAACCCTATTATAGTCAACCCTCTAGTCAACACTGTAGTCAACTCTGTTATAGTCAACCCTCTAGTCAACACTGTAGTCAACCCTATTATAGTCAAACCTGTAGTCAACTCTGTTACAGTCAACCCTGTAGTCAACCCTATTATAGTCAACCCTGTTATAGTCAACCCTGTAGTCAACCCTGTTATAGTCAACCCTGTAGTTAACCCTGTTATAGTCAACCCTGTTATAATCAACCCTGTTACAGTCAACCCTGTAGTCAACCCTGTTATAGTCAACCCTCTAGTCAACTCTGTTACAGTCAACCCTGTAGTCAACCCTGTTATAGTCAACCCTGTTATAGTCAACTCTGTTACAGTCAACCCTGTTATAGTCAACCCTCTAGTCAACTCTGTTACAGTCAACCCTGTAGTCAACCCTATTATAGTCAACCCTCTAGTCAACACTGTAGTCAACCCTATTATAGTCAAACCTGTAGTCAACCCTGTTATAGTCAACCCTGTAGTCAACTCTGTTACAGTCAACCCTGTAGTCAACCCTATTATAGTCAACCCTCTAGTCAACACTGTAGTCAACTCTGTTATAGTCAACCCTCTAGTCAACACTGTAGTCAACCCTATTATAGTCAAACCTGTAGTCAACTCTGTTACAGTCAACCCTGTAGTCAACCCTATTATAGTCAACCCTGTTATAGTCAACCCTGTAGTCAACCCTGTTATAGTCAACCCTGTAGTTAACCCTGTTATAGTCAACCCTGTTATAATCAACCCTGTTACAGTCAACCCTGTAGTCAACCCTGTTATAGTCAACCCTCTAGTCAACTCTGTTACAGTCAACCCTGTAGTCAACCCTGTTATAGTCAACCCTGTTATAGTCAACTCTGTTACAGTCAACCCTGTTATAGTCAACCCTCTAGTCAACTCTGTTACAGTCAACCCTGTAGTCAACTCTGTTATAGTCAACCCTCTAGTCAACACTGTAGTCAACCCTATTATAGTCAAACCTGTAGTCAACCCTGTTATAGTCAACCCTGTAGTCAACTCTGTTACAGTCAACCCTGTAGTCAACCCTATTATAGTCAACCCTCTAGTCAACACTGTAGTCAACTCTGTTATAGTCAACCCTCTAGTCAACACTGTAGTCAACCCTATTATAGTCAAACCTGTAGTCAACTCTGTTACAGTCAACCCTGTAGTCAACCCTATTATAGTCAACCCTGTTATAGTCAACCCTGTAGTCAACCCTGTTATAGTCAACCCTGTAGTTAACCCTGTTATAGTCAACCCTGTTATAATCAACCCTGTAGTCAACCCTGTTATAGTCAACCCTCTAGTCAACTCTGTTACAGTCAACCCTGTAGTCAACCCTGTTATAGTCAACCCTGTTATAGTCAACTCTGTTACAGTCAACCCTGTTATAGTCAACCCTCTAGTCAACTCTGTTACAGTCAACCCTGTAGTCAACCCTATTATAGTCAACCCTCTAGTCAACACTGTAGTCAACCCTATTATAGTCAAACCTGTAGTCAACCCTGTTATAGTCAACCTCTAGTCAACCCTGTTATAGTCAACCCTGTAGTCAACTCTGTTACAGTCAACCCTGTAGTCAACCCTGTTATAGTCAACCCTGTAGTCAACTCTGTTACAGTCAACCCTGTAGTCAACTCTGTTATAGTCAACCCTGTAGTCAACCCTGTTATAGTCAACCCTGTAGTCAACTCTGTTACAGTCAACCCTGTAGTCAACCCTATTATAGTCAACCCTGTTATAGTCAACCCTGTAGTCAACTCTGTTACAGTCAACCCTGTAGTCAACTCTGTTATAGTCAACCCTGTAGTCAACCCTGTTATAGTCAACCCTGTAGTCAACCCTGTTATAGTCAACCCTGTAGTCAACTCTGTTACAGTCAACCCTGTAGTCAACTCTGTTATAGTCAATCGTGTTACTTTATTTGGCACTTACTATAGTCCTTTTTTTATTTAACACATATTGACACGGAACTTAATCGAGCTGCTGACCAATTACGGAAGACTGTAGTTCTGGGTTAATCAAAGTTGGGTATGTGGGGAGTTCAGGGAGAAGGGCTGGAGGGAATCAGGGAGAAGAGCTGGAGGGAATCAGGGAGAAGGGCTGGAGGGATTCAGGGAGAAGGGCTGGAGGGAATCAGGGAGGGCTGGAGGGATTCAGGGAGAAGGGCTGGAAGGAATCAGGGAGAAGGGCTGGAAGGAATCAGGGAGAAGGGCTGGAGGGATTCAGGGAGAAGGGCTGGAGGGATTCAGGGAGAAGGGCTGGAGGGAATCAGGGGGGGCTGGAGGGATTCAGGGAGAAGGGCTGGAGGGATTCAAGGAGAAGGGCTGGAGGTATTCAGGGAGGGCTGGAGGTATTCAGGGAGAAGGGCTGGAGGGAATCAGGGAGGGCTGGAGGGATTCAGGGAGAAGGGCTGGAGGGATTCAGGGAGAAGGGCTGGAGGTATTCAGGGAGAAGGGCTGGAGGAAATCAGGGAGATTGGCTGGAGGGAATCAGGGAGAAGGGCTGGAGGGTATCAGGTGTGCTGCTTTCTACAGAAAATAACCATGTTGGTTTATTTGTTTGTTTGTACACATAAAGTACTTGTGGCCATTAGCTGTATCTCTCCCTCTCTCACTCTCTATCTCTCTGTCTCTCTCTCCCTCTCTCTTTCTCTCTCTCTCTTTCTCTCTCTTTCTATTTCTCTCTCTTCTCTTTTTCATTCTCTCTCTCTCTCTCTCTCTTTCTTTCTACCTCTTTCTCTCTCCCTCTCTTTATCTCGCTCCTTGTCTCTGTCTGTCTTTTGCTCTCTTTCTCTCTCCCTCTCTCTCTCTTTCTTTCTCTGTCTGTCTCTCCCTCTCTGTCTGTCTGTCTCTCTCTTTCTCTCTCCCTCTCTGTCACTCTGTCGGGGTGACTGTTAGTTCACTGAGGAGTCCGTTATAAGAGCGCTCCCAGGGAAACAGAGAAAGAGAGTCTGTAATAGAGGCACTGGTAGTAGGAGTGGAAAATAACATCTCCCCAAAATTCATCAGCTGTGTCTTCATTTTATGTGTGTGTGTGTGTGTGTGTGTGTGTGTGTGTTTATAGAACTACTCTCTGTGCTCTGATCATCTCCCTGTTTCTCTCCCAGCTGCTCCATCTCTTTGACTCAGCAAAGTTGAGATGGAGCCCATAGCACACTCTGACTCCCACCATCTGATCCCAGACCAGCGCTCATATCACAATCCATTGCACACAGCTGGGTCGTTTTACCAATTAGGTGCCTTTTGATTAGTCTAATATTCTGTCATAAAGATTACATGTTCAATTTAATAAATTTTCCCATCTGAAGAGGATAAGATAATAGATGAAAAGAGCTCCATCTTCTCTCTTTGCAAGTTAAGTTGCCGAATGCCTACCCCTCCCCCTTCCGAAATGTGAAAGATGCTAACACCTGTGAAATCGTTATTTGTCCAAATACCCAGTTACGAAAACCCAAATGAAAAACCCAAACTGCTGCTGC